>NC_092294.1:5168910-5185919 GCF_036320965.1 Panulirus ornatus | reverse complement strand
CCTTGCTCTTATTCACATTTACTCTTAACTTTCTTCTTTCACACACTTTACCAAACTCAGTCACCAGCTTCTGCAGTTTCTCACATGAATCAGCCACCAGCGCTGTATCATCAGCGAACAACAACTGACTCACTTCCCAAGCTCTCTCATCCCCAACAGACTTCATACTTGCCCCTCTTTCCAAAACTCTTGCATTCACCTCCCTAACAACCCCATCCATAAACAAATTAAACAACCATGGAGACATCACACACCCCTGCCGCAAACCTACATTCACTGAGAACCAATCACTTTCCTCTCTTCCTACACGTACACATGCCTTACATCCTCGATAAAAACTTTTCACTGCTTCTAACAACTTGCCTCCCACACCATATATTCTTAATACCTTCCACAGAGCATCTCTATCAACTCTATCATATGCCTTCTCCAGATCCATAAATGCTACATACAAATTCATTTGCTTTTCTAAGTATTTCTCACATACATTTTTCAAAGCAAACACCTGATCCACACATCCTCTACCACTTCTGAAACCACACTGCTCTTCCCCAATCTGATGCTCTGTACATGCCTTCACCCTCTCAATCAATACCCTCCCATATAATTTACCAGGAATACTCAACAGACTTATACCTCTGTAATTTGAGCACTCACTCTTATCCCCTTTACCTTTGTACAATGGCACTTTGCACGCATTCCGCCAATCCTTAGGCACCTCACCATGAGTCATACATACATTAAATAACCTTACCAACCAGTCAATAATACAGTTACCCCTTTTTTAATAAATTCCACTGCAATACCATCCAAACCTGCTGCCTTGCCGGCTTTCATCTTCCGCAAAGCTTTTACTACCTCTTCTCTGTTTGCCTAATCATTTTCCCTAACCCTCTCACTTTGCACACCACCTCGACCAAAACACCCTATATCTGCCACTCTATCATCAAACACATTCAACAAACCTTCAAAATACTCACTCCATCTCCTTCTCACATCACCACTACTTGTTATCACCTCCCCATTTGCGCCCTTCACTGAAGTTCCCATTTGCTCCCTTGTCTTACGCACTTTATTTACCTCCTTCCAGAACATCTTTTTATTCTCCCTAAAATTAAATGATACTCTCTCACCCCAACTCTCATTTGCCCTCTTTTTCACCTCTTGCACCTTTCTCTTGACCTCCTGTCTCTTTCTTTTATACATCTCCCACTCAATTGCATTTTTTCCCTGCAAAAATCGTCCAAATGCCTCTCTCTTCTCTTTCACTAATAATCTTACTTCTTCATCCCACCACTCACTACCCTTTCTAATCAACACACCTCCCACTCTTCTCATGCCACAAGCATCTTTTGCGCAATCCATCACTGATTCCCTAAATACATCCCATTCCTCCCCCACTCCCCTTACTTCCATTGTTCTCACCTTTTTCCATTCTGTACTCAGTCTCTCCTGGTACTTCCTCACACAAGTCTCCTTCCCAAGCTCACTTACTCTCACCACCCTCTTCACCCCAACTTCAACATATAGTCTATAAACACTTGAATTACTACCACCAAACAGGGTTCAGCAAATGAGATACAATTACTTGAAAAATTATCGGATACCACCTCTATCCAAACTTGAAACCTAGTAACAGAATAGCTTCACCTTTAGAACAATACATATGATTGAACAAGTCATTATGTTGAACGTTCAATGTATGCTCAGTTGAACTCCGATCTCCAAACAGTTTTTGGAGAATGTTGTATAATTATCAGTAACATAAGATCGCTAAACAGTACAGCATAAACAGTAAGTTGAAGTGTGAACATCAAACATCATTTGGATTATAAATGATAATGAACTGAAACATTGTCACCAAACATCGTCCGGGACGCAACCGATAATGAAACATTATCACCCAAACATCGCTCGGAATACGACTTATAATAAAACATCATCACCAAACATCGTCCGGGATGCAACCTACAATAAAACATCATCAAACATCGTTCGTAATGCAGTCTATAATGACACGTAATCACCAAACAATGATCATAAAACATCCTATGATGAAGTATCATCAACAAACATCCATTTGGAATACAACTTATAATGAAAAATCCCCAAACATCACTCAGAATACATAGTATAATGAAACATCATCACCAAACATCGCTCGGAATACAACCTATGATGAAACATCACCAAACATCGTTCGAAATACAATTTACAACGAAACATCACCAAACATCAATCGAAATACGACTCATGATGTAACATCTTCACCAAACATTGTTCGAAATACAGTTTACAACGAAACATCACCAAACATCAATCGAAATACGACTTATAATGTAACATCATCACCAAACATCGTTCGAAATACAATTTACAACGAAACATCACCAAACATCAATCGAAATACGACTCATAATGTAACATCTTCACCAAACATCGTTCGAAATACAATTTACAACGAAGCATCACCAAACATCGTTCGAAATACAATTTACAACGAAGCATCACCAAACATCAATCGAAATACAACTTATAATGAAACATCATCACCAAACATCGTTCGAAACACAGTATATAACGAAACATCACCAAACATCGTTCGGAACACATCGCATAATGAAACACCCACCATCAAACCGTGTTCAGAATACAATTAATATTTACCCGGAGCTTAATCACCAAACAAACTCATTGATAAGTAATTATTGTACTTACCCTCCACCTCCCTGCTGGTGTTAAGGTTGCAGAACCCTCGAGTGTTACGAGTGATGAGGCTTTCAGGAAATTAATTACTTTTACAAACTCTCAAAAGTAACCACATTATACCCAGGTACTTTATATAGTTTGACAGGTCTGAATTATAGAACATTCTATCAAATTGTTGCTATAATTACCGGTAAGTTCACCGCATTGCTTTACAATGGCAATATCCAGTGATCATAGTTTTCAATATTTAGTCAACTTTACATTAAATTGGTTATCAATTAATATGACAACGTCTTCAACATAAGCTGTAATCAATATATTTAATAGCTTTGCTATAATGCAGTTTTGGAGCCATATTTTCATTAATCACTGTATATGACTGTATGTTGTATGTGGTGTTTGGTACTGTATGCTGTATTTTGTGCGTTAGATGTATTTCATATGTGGAATTTTGTATGTCGTCTATGGTGTTTTGTATGGTGTATGTGGTATTGTGTATAGTGTATATGGTATTTTGTATGGTGCGTGTGATGATACAGTATAGTGTATGTGGTATTTTGTATTGTCTATGTGGTATTCAGTATCGTGTATGTGGTATTTTGTATTGTCTATGTGGTATTCAGTATCGTGTATGTGGTATTTTGTATGGTGTACTTGGTTTTAGTATAGTGTATGTGGTATTTAGCATAGTGTATGTGATATTTTCTATCGTGTATGTGGTTTTTGCATAGTCTATGTGGTATTTTGCATAGTACATGCAGAATATTGTATGGTGCATGTGGTATTTAGTATAGTATACGTGGTTTCGGTATGTTTTATGTGGTATTTTCTATGGTGTACATGGCATTTAGTGTAGTGTATGCATTTTGTATGTTTTATGTGGTATTTTGTATGGTGGATGTGGTATTCTGTACGGCGTATGTGGTATATAGTTCAATGTATGTGGTATTTTGCTCAGTGCATTTGGTATTTTCTATGGTGTACGTCATATTTTATGTAGTTATTTTGTAAGGTGTATGTGGTATTTAGTATAGTTATTTTCTATAGTGTACGTGGTATTTGATATAGTTATGTATTTTGTATAGTGCATGTGGTATTTTGTATGGTGTATATAATATACTGTGTGGTGTATGTGGTGTCAAGTATAATGTATGTGGTAATTTGTATAGTGCACTTGGTGCTTTCTATGGTGTATGTGATATTTAGCATAGTGTACGCGGTATTCTGTATAGTGTATGTGGTTTTTTCTATGGTGTATATGATATTCAGCATAGTGTATGTAGCATTCTGTATAGTGTATGTGGTATTTTCTAAGGCGTATGTGATATCTAGCATAGTGTATGTGGTATTTTGTATAGTGTATGTGGTATTTTCTAAGGCGTATGTGATATCTAGCATAGTGTATGTGGTATTCTGTATAGTGTATGTGGTATTCTCTAAGATGTATGTGATATTCAGCGTAGTGTATGAAGCATTCTGTATGGTGTATGTGGCAATTTAGGCGATGCAGACATAATAATGATAACTACTGAAAGAAGGTGGGAATTCACCCCTTATATTGTTATATATTTGATTACGACAGGATGGTCATATTCTAACACTTATTCTAACGTACAGTGTTATTAGTACATGATGGGCACACTGACTGATTGATTTAGGATCATCGAATTACATTATATCTCATCATCTGATTTCAGACAAACTTTTAGCTTTTGTTTCATTCTCAGATCAGTCTCCATTAAGCACAATTGTTTATGATGTTGTGTTAACAAATAAGTGTAAAATTCTTATCATATCACAGGTAATTAACAAACACACACACACACACACACACACACACACACACACACACAACGCTGGGGCTGATTCGGGTGAGAAACTGCAGAAGCTGGTGACTGAGTTTGGTAAAGTGTGTGAAAGAAGAAAGTGGAGAGTAAATGTGAAGAAGAGCAAGGTTATTAGTTTCAATAGGGTTGAAGGACAATCTAATTGGGAGGTAAACTTGAATGGAGAAAAACTGGAGGATGTCAAGTATTTTGGATATCTGGATTGGACTCAGCAGCGGATGGAACTATGGAATCTGAGGTGAGTCACAGGGTGGGGGACGGAACGAAAGTTCTGGAAGTGTTGAAGAATGTGTGGAAGGCGAAAATTTTATTTCGGAGAGCAAAAATGGGTATGTTTGAAGGAATAGTGGCTCCAACAATATTATATGCTTGCGAGGCGTGGGCTATAGATAGGGTTGTGCGGAGAAGGGTGGATGTGTTGGAAATAAAAAGTTTGAGAACAATATGTGATGTGAGGTGGTTTGATCGAGTAAGTAATGAAAGAGAGATGTGTGGTAAAGAGAGTGTGGTTGAGAGAGCAGAAAAGGGTGTGTTGAAATGATTTGGACACATGGAGAGAATGAGTAAGGAAATATTGACAAAGAGGATATATGAGACCGCGGTAGAGAGAAGAAGAAGCGGGAGACCAAATTAGAGGTGGAGGGCTGGAGTGAAAAAGATTTTGATCGGTCGGGGCCTAAACATACAGGAGGGTGAAAGGCGTGCAAAGGATACAGTGAGATGGAACGATGTGGTATACCGGGGTCAACGTGCTGTCAATGGAATGAACCAGGGCATGTGAAGCGTCTGGGGTAAACCATAGAAAGTTCTGTTGAATGTGGAAACGGGGCTGTGGTTTCGGTGCATTATACATGACATCTAGAGACTGAGTGTGAACGAATGTGGCCTTTGTTGTTTTTTCCAGGCGTTATCTCGTGCACATGCAGGGGGAGGGTGTTGTTATTTCATGTGTAGCGGGATGGCGATGGGAATGAATAGAGGCAGATAGTATGAATTATGTAAATGTGTATATATGTATATGTCTTTGTGTATATATATATATATATATATATATATATATATATATATATATATATATATATATATATATATATATATATATATATATATATTTTCTTTTCTTTCGTGCTATTCGCCATTTCCTGCATTAGCGAGGTAGCGTTAAGAACAGAGGACTGGGCCTTTGAGGAAATATCCTCACCTGGCCCCCTTCTCTGTTCCTTCTTTTGGAAATATAAGAAAAAATGAAAGGGGAGGACTTCCAGACCCCCGCTCCCTCCCCTTTTAGTCGCCTCCTACGACACGCAGGGAATACGTGGGAAGTATTCTTTCTCCCCTATCCCCAGGGATAATATATATATATATATATATATATATATATATATATATATATATATATATATATATATATATATATATATATATATATATGTATATATATATATATATATATATATATATATATATATATATATACATGTAAACTTTGAGATGCATAGGTGTGTATATTTGCGTGTGTGGACGTGAATGTGGGTGGTTGGGCCATTCTTTCGTCTGTTTCCTTGCGCTACCTCGCTATCACGTGAGACAGCGACAAAGTAAAGTATATATATATATATATATATATATATATATATATATATATATATATATATATATATATATATATATATATATATAGATATATATATATGTATATATATATATATATATATATATATATATATATATTATTTATATTTTTTTTTTATTATACTTTGTCGCTGTCTCCCGCGTTTGCGAGGTAGCGCAAGGAAACAGACGAAAGAAATGGCCCAACCCGCCCCCATACACATGTATATACATACGTCCACACACGCAAATATACATACCTACACAGCTTTCCATGGTTTACCCCAGACGCTTCACATGCCTTGATTCAATCCACTGACAGCATGTCATCCCCGGTATACCACATCGCTCCAATTCACTCTATTTCTTGCCCTCCTTTCACCCACCTGCATGTTCAGGCCCCGATCACACAAAATCTTTTTCACTAAATCTTTCCACCTCCAATTTGGTCTCCCTCTTCTCCTCGTTCCCTCCACCTCCGACACATATATCCTCTTGGTCAATCTTTCCTCACTCATTCTCTCCATGTGCCCAAACCACTTCAAAACACCCTCTTCTGCTCTCTCAACCACGCTCTTTTTATTTCCACACATCTCTCTTACCCTTACGTTACTCACTCGATCAAACCACCTCACACCACACATTGTCCTCAAACATCTCATTTCCAGCACATCCATCCTCCTGCGCACAACTCTATCCATAGCCCACGCCTCGCAACCATACAACATTGTTGGAACCACTATTCCTTCAAACATACCCATTTTTGCTTTCCGAGATAATGTTCTCGACTTCCACACATTCTTCAAGGCCCCCAGAATTTTCGCCCCCTCCCCCACCCTATGATCCACTTCCGCTTCCATGGTTCCATCCGCTGCCAGATCCACTCCCAGATATCTAAAACACTTCACTTCCTCCAGTTTTTCTCCATTCAAACTCATCTCCCAATTGACTTGACCCTCAACCCTACTGTACCTAATAACCTTGCTCTTATTCACATTTACTCTTAACTTTCTTCTTCCACACACTTTACCAAACTCAGTCACCAGCTTCTGCAGTTTCTCACATGAATCAGCCACCAGCGCTGTATCATCAGCGAACAACAACTGACTCACTTCCCAAGCTCTCTCATCCCCAACAGACTTCATACTTGCCCCTCTTTCCAAAACTCTTGCATTTACCTCCCTAACAACCCCATCCATAAACAAATTAAACAACCATGGAGACATCACACACCCCTGCGCAAACCTACATTCACTGAGAACCAATCACTTTCCTCTCTTCCTACACGTACACATGCCTTACATAATCGTTAAAAAATTTTCACTGCTTCTAACAACTTGCCTCCCACACCATATATTCTTAATACCTTCCACAGAGCATCTCTATGAACTCTATCATATGCCTTCTCCAGATCCATAAATGCTACATACAAATCCATTTGCTTTTCTAAGTATTTCTCACATACATTCTTCAAAGCAAACACCTGATCCACACATCCTCTACCACTTCTGAAACCACACTGCTCTTCCCCAATCTGATGCTCTGTACATGCCTTCACCCTCTCAATCAATACCCTCCCATATAATTTACCAGGAATACTCAACAAACTTATGCCTCTGTAATTTGAGCACTCACTCTTATCCCCTTTGCCTTTGTACAATGGCACTATGCACGTATTCCGCCAATCCTCAGGCACCTCACCATGAGTCATACATACATTAAATAACCTTACCAACCAGTCAACAATACAGTCACCCCCTTTTTTAATAAATTCCACTGCAATACCATCCAAACCTGCTGCCTTGCCAGCTTTCATCTTCCGCAAAGCTTTCACTACCTCTTCTCTGTTTACCAAATCATTTTCCCTAACCCTCTCACTTTGCACACCACCTCGACCAAAACACCCTATATCTGCCACTCTATCATCAAACACATTCAACAAACCTTCAAAATACTCACTCCATCTCCTTCTCACATCACCACTAATTGTTATCACCTCCCCATTTGCGCCCTTCTCTGAAGTTCCCATTTGCTCCCTTGTCTTACGCACTTTATTTACCTCCTTACAGAACATCTTTTTATTCTCCATAAAATTTAATGATACTCTCTCACCCCAACTCTCATTTGCCCTTTTTTTCACCTCTTGCACCTTTCTCTTGACCTCCTGTCTCTTTCTTGTATACATCTCCCACTCAATTGCATTTTTTCCCTGCAAAAATCGTCCAAATGCCTCTCTCTTCTCTTTCACTAATAATCTTACTTCTTCATCCCACCACTCACTACCCTTTCTAATCAACCCACCTCCCACTCTTCTCATGCCACAAGCATCTTTTGCGCAATCCATCACTGATTCCTTAAATACATCCCATTCCTCCCCCACTCACCTTACTTCCATTGTTCTCACCTTTTTCCATTCTGTACTCAGTCTCTCCTGGTACTTCCTCACACAGGTCTCCTTCCCAAGCTCACTTACTCTCACCACCCTCTTCACCCCAACATTCACTCTTCTTTTCTGAAAACCCATACAAATCTTCACCTTAGCCTCCACAAGATAATGATCAGACATCCCTCCAGTTGCACCTCTCAGCACATTAACATCCAAAAGTCTCTCTTTCGCGCGCCTGTCAATTAACACGTAATCCAATAACGCTCTCTGGCCATCTCTCCTACTGACATACGTATACTTATGTATATCTCGCTTTTTAAACCAGGTATTCCCAATCATCAGTCCTTTTTCAGCACATAAATCTACAAGCTCTTCACCATTTCCATCTACAACACATATATATATATATATATATATATATATATATATATATATATATATATATATATATATATATATATATATATATATATATATATATATATATATATATGTATATATATATATCTTTTCTTTCAAACTATTCGTCATTGCCCGCGTTACCGAGGCAGCGTTAAGAACAGAGGACTGGGCGATTGAGGGAATATCATCACCTGGCCCCCTTATCTGTTTCATTCTTTTGGAAAATGGAAAAAAAAAAAAGAGAGAGGAGGATTTCCAGCACCCTGCTCCCTCTACTTTTAGTAGCCTTCTCCAACACGCAGGGAATACGTGGGAAGTATTCATTCTACCCTATCCCCTGGGATATATGTATATATATATATATTTTTTTTTTTTTTTTTTTTTTTTTTATACTTTGTCGCTGTCTCCCGCGTTTGCGAGGTAGCGCAAGGAAACAGACGAAAGAAATGGCCCAACCCCCCCCCCCCCATACACATGTACATACACACGTCCACACACGCAAATATACATACCTACACAGCTTTCCATGGTTTACCCCAGACGCTTCACATGCCTTGCTTCAATCCACTGACAGTACGTCAACCCCTGTATACCACATGACTCCAATTCACTCTATTTCTTGCCCTCCTTTCACCCTCCTGCATGTTCAGGCCCCGATCACACAAAATCTTTTTCACTCCATCTTTCCACCTCCAATTTGGTCTCCCTCTTCTCCTCGTTCCCTCCACCTCCGACACATATATCCTCTTGGTCAATCTCTCCTCACTCATTCTCTCCATGTGCCCAAACCATTTCAAAACACCCTCTTCTGCTCTCTCAACCACGCTCTTTTTATTTCCACACATCTCTCTTACCCTTACGTTACTTACTCGATCAAACCACCTCACACCACACATTGTCCTCAAACATCTCATTTCCAGCACATCCATCCTCCTGCGCACATCCCCATCCACAGCCCACGCCTCGCAACCACACAGCATTGTTGGAACCACTATTCCCTCAAACATACCCATTTTTGCTTTCCGAGATAATGTTCTCGACTTCCACACATTTTTCAAGGCTCCCAAAATTTTCGCCCCCTCCCCCACCCTATGATCCACTTCCGCTTCCATGGTTCCATCCGCTGACAGATCCACTCCCAGATATCTAAAACACTTCACTTCCTCCAGTTTTTCTCCATTCAAACTCACCTCCCAATTGACTTGACCCTCACCCCTACTGTACATAATAACCTTGCTCTTATTCACATTTACTCTCAACTTTCTTCTTCCACACACTTTACCAAACTCCGTCACCAGCTTCTGCAGTTTCTCACATGAATCAGCCACCAGCGCTGTATCATCAGCGAACAACAATTGACTCACTTCCCAAGCTCTCTCATCCCCAACAGACTTCATACTTGCCCCTCTTTCCAGGACTCTTGCATTTACCTCCCTTACAACCCCATCCATAAACAAATTAAACAACCATGGAGACATCACACACCCCTGCCGCAAACCTACATTCACTGAGAACCAATCACTTTCCTCTCTTCCTACACGTACACATGCCTTACATCCTCGATAAAAACTTTTCACTGCTTCTAACAACTTGCCTCCCACACCATATATTCTTAATACCTTCCACAGAGCATCTCTATCAACTCTATCATATGCCTTCTCCAGATCCATAAATGCTACATACAAGTCCATTTGCTTTTCTAAGTATTTTTCACATACATTCTTCAAAGCAAACACCTGATCCACACATCCTCTACCACTTCTGAAACCGCACTGCTCTTCCCCAATCTGATGCTCTGTACATGCCTTCACCCTCTCAATCAATACCCTCCCATATAATTTACCAGGAATACTCAACAAACTTATACCTCTGTAATTTGAGCACTCACTCTTATCCCCTTTGCCTTTGTACAATGGCACTATGCACGCATTCCGCCAATCCTCAGGCACCTCACCATGAGTCATACATACATTAAATAACCTTACCAACCAGTCAACAATACAGTCACCCCCTTTCTTAACAAATTCCACTGCAATACCATCCAAACCTGCTGCCTTGCCGGCTTTCATCTTCCGCAAAGCTTTTACTACCTCTTCTCTGTTTACCAAATCATTTTCCCTAACCCTCTCACTTTGCACACCACCTCGACCAAAACACCCTATATCTGCCACTCTGTCATCAGACACATTCAACAAACCTTCAAAATACTCATTCCATCTCCTTCTCACATCACCGCTACTTGTTATCACCTCCCCATTTACGCCCTTCACTGAAGTTCCCATTTGCTCCCTTGTCTTACGCACCCTATTTACCTCCTTCCAGAACATCTTTTTATTCTCCCTAAAATTTACTGATAGTCTCTCACCCCAACTCTCATTTGCCCTTTTTTTCACCTCTTGCACCTTTCTCTTGACCTCCTGTCTCTTTCTTTTATACTTCTCCCACTCAATTATATATATATATATATATATATATATATATATATATATATATATATATATATATATATATATATATATATATATATATATATATATATATATATATATATATATATATATATATATATATATATGTATATATATATATATATATATATATATATATATATATATATATATATATATATATATATATATATATATATATATATATATATATATATATATATATATATATATATATATATATATATATATATATATATATTTTTTTTTTTTTTTTTTTTTTTTTTTTTTTTTATACTTTGTCGCTGTCTCCCGCGTTTGCGAGGTAGCGCAAGGAAACAGACGAAAGAAATGGCCCCCCCCCCCCATACACATGTACATACACACGTCCACACACGCAAATATACATACCTACACAGCTTTCCATGGTTTACCCCAGACGCTTCACATGCCTTGCTTCAATCCACTGACAGCACGTCAACCCCTGTATACCACATGACTCCAATTCACTCTATTTCTTGCCCTCCTTTCACCCTCCTGCATGTTCAGGCCCCGATCACACAAAATCTTTTTCACTCCATCTTTCCACCTCCAATTTGGTCTCCCTCTTCTCCTCGTTCCCTCCACCTCCGACACATATATCCTCTTGGTCAATCTCTCCTCACTCATTCTCTCCATGTGCCCAAACCATTTCAAACACCCTCTTCTGCTCTCTCAACCACGCTCTTTTTATTTCCACACATCTCTCTTACCCTTACGTTACTTACTCGCTCAAACCACCTCACACCACACATTGTCCTCAAACATCTCATTTCCAGCACATCCATCCTCCTGCGCACATCTCTATCCATAGCCCACGCCTCGCAACCATACAGCATTGTTGGTACCACTATTCCCTCAAACATACCCATTTTTGCTTTCCGAGATAATGTTCTCGACTTCCACACATTTTTCAAGGCTCCCAAAATTTTCGCCCCCTCCCCCACCCTATGATCCACTTCCGCTTCCATGGTTCCATCCGCTGACAGATCCACTCCCAGATATCTAAAACACTTCACTTCCTCCAGTTTTTCTCCATTCAAACTCACCTCCCAATTGACTTGACCCTCAACCCTACTGTACCTAATAACCTTGCTCTTATTCACATTTACTCTCAACTTTCTTCTTCCACACACTTTACCAAACTCAGTCACCAGCTTCTGCAGTTTCTCACATGAATCAGCCACCAGCGCTGTATCATCAGCGAACAACAATTGACTCACTTCCCAAGCTCTCTCATCCCCAACAGACTTCATACTTGCCCCTCTTTCCAGGACTCTTGCATTTACCTCCCTTACAACCCCATCCATAAACAAATTAAACAACCATGGAGACATCACACACCCCTGCCGCAAACCTACATTCACTGAGAACCAATCACTTTCCTCTCTTCCTACACGTACACATGCCTTACATCCTCGATAAAAACTTTTCACTGCTTCTAACAACTTGCCTCCCACACCATATATTCTTAATACCTTCCACAGAGCATCTCTATCAACTCTATCATATGCCTTCTCCAGATCCATAAATGCTACATACAAATCCCTTTGCTTTTCTAAGTATTTCTCACATACATTCTTCAAAGCAAACACCTGATCCACACATCCTCTACCACTTCTGAAACCGCACTGCTCTTCCCCAATCTGATGCTCTGTACATGCCTTCACCCTCTCAATCAATACCCTCCCATATAATTTACCAGGAATACTCAACATACTTATACCTCTGTAATTTGAGCACTCACTCTTATCCCCTTTGCCTTTGTACAATGGCACTATGCACGCATTCCGCCAATCCTCAGGCACCTCACCATGAGTCATACATACATTAAATAACCTTACCAACCAGTCAACAATACAGTCACCCCCTTTCTTAATAAATTCCACTGCAATACCATCCAAACCTGCTGCCTTGCCGGCTTTCATCTTCCGCAAAGCTTTTACTACCTCTTCTCTGTTTACCAAATCATTTTCCCTAACCCTCTCACTTTGCACACCACCTCGACCAAAACACCCTATATCTGCCACTCTGTCATCAGACACATTCAACAAACCTTCAAAATACTCATTCCATCTCCTTCTCACATCACCGCTACTTGTTATCACCTCCCCATTTACGCCCTTCACTGAAGTTCCCATTTGCTCCCTTGTCTTACGCACCCTATTTACCTCCTTCCAGAACATCTTTTTATTCTCCATAAAATTTACTGATAGTCTCTCACCCCAACTCTCATTTGCCCTTTTTTTCACCTCTTGCACCTTTCTCTTGACCTCCTGTCTCTTTCTTTTATACTTCTCCCACTCAATTGCATTTTTTCCCTGCAAAAATCGTCCAAATGCCTCTCTCTTCTCTTTCACTAATACTCTTACTTCTTCATCCCACCACACACTACCCTTTCTAAACAGCCCACCTCCCACTCTTCTCATGCCACAAGCATCTTTTGCACAATCCATCACTGATTCCCTAAATACATCCCATTCCTCCCCGACTCCCCTTACTTCCATTGTTCTCACCTTTTTCCATTCTGTACACAGTCTCTCCTGGTACTTCCCCACACAGGTCTCCTTCCCAAGCTCACTTACTCTCACCACCTTCTTCACCCCAACATTCACTCCTCTTTTCTGAAAACCCATACTAATCTTCACCTTAGCCTCCACAAGATAATGATCAGACATCCCTCCAGTTGCACCTCTCAGCACATTAACATCCAAAAGTCTCTCTTTCGCACGCCTGTCAATTAACACGTAATCCAATAACGCTCTCTGGCCATCTCTCCTACTTACATAAGTATACTTATGTATATCTCGCTTTTTAAACCAGGTATTCCCAATCATCAGTCCTTTTTCAGCACATAAATCTACAAGCTCTTCACCATTTCCATTTACAACACTGAACACCCCATGCATACCAATTATTCCCTCAACTGCCACATTACTCACCTTTGCATTCAAATCACCCATCACTATAACCCGGTCTCGTGCATCAAAACCGCTAACACACTCATTTAGCTGCTCCCAAAACACTTGCCTCTCATGATCTTTCTTCTCATGCCCAGGTGCATATGCACCAATAATCACCCACCTCTCTCCATCAGACATATATATATATATATATATATATATATATATATATATATATATATATATATATATATATATATATATATATATATATATATATATATATATATATATATATATATATATATATATATATATATATATATATATATATATATATATATATATATATATATATATATATATATATATATATATATATATATATATATATATATATATATATATATATATATATATATATATATATATATATATATATATATATGAAACGACAACAAAGGCCTCATTCGTTCACACTGAGTCTCCAGCTGTCATGCAATAATGCCCGAAACCAAAGCTCCCCTTCCACATCCAGGCCCCACACAGTTTTCCATGGTTTACCCCAGACGCTTCACATGCCCTGATTCAATCCACTGACAGCACGTCAACCCAGGTATAACACATCGATCCAATTCACTCTATTCCTTGTCCGCCTTTCACCCTCTAGTATGTTCAGGCCCCGATCACTCAAAATCTTTTTCACTCCATCTTTCCACCTCCAATTTGGTCTTCCACTTCTCCTCATTAACTCCACCTCTGACACATATATCCTCTTGGTCAATCTTTCCTCACTCATTCTCCCCATGTGCCCAAACCATTTCAAAACACACTCTTCTGCTCTCTCAACCACGCTCTTTTTATGTCCACACATCTCTCTTACCCTTACATTACTTACTCGATCAAACCACCTCACACCACAAATTGTCCTCAAACATCTCATTTCCAGCACATCCACCCTCCTGCGCACAACTCTATCCATAACCCACGCCTCGCAACCATACAACATTGTTGGAACCACTGTTCCTTCAAACATACCCATTTTTGCTTTCCGAGATAATGTTCTCGACTGCCACACGTTCTTCAAGGCTCCCAGGATTTTCGCCCCTTCCCCCTCCCTATGATTCACTTCCACTTCCATGGTTCCATCCGCTGCCAGATCCACTCCCAGATATCTAAAACACTTTACTTCATCCAGTTTCTCTGCATTCAAACTTACCTCCCAGTTGACTTGACCCTCAACCCTACTGTACCTATATATATATATATATATATATATATATATATATATATATATATATATATATATATATATATATATATATATATATATATATATATATATATATATATATATATATATATATATATATATATATATATATATATATATATAAATATATATATATATATATATATATATATATATATATATATATATATATATATATTTTTATATATATATATATATACATATATATATATATATATATATATATATATATATATATATATAATATATATATATATATATTTATATATATATATATATATATATATATATATATATATATATATATATATATATATATATATATATATATATATATATATATATATATATACATATCTATATATATATTTTTTTTTTTTTTTGCCGCTGTCTCCCGCGTTTCCGAGGTAGCGCAAGGAAACAGACGAAAGAAATGGCCGAACCCAACCCCATACACATGTATATACATACGTCCACTCACGCAAATATACATACCTACACAGCTTTCCATGGTTTACCCCAGACGCTTCACATGCCTTGATTCAATCCACTGACAGCACGTCAACCCCGGTATACCACATCGCTCCAATTCACTCTATTCCTTGCCCTCCTTTCACCCTACTGCATGTTCAGGCCCCGATCACACAAAATCTTTTTCACTCCATCTTTCCACCTCCAATTTGGTCTCCCTCTTCTCCTCGTTCCCTCCACCTCCGACACATATATCCTCTTGGTCAATCTCTCCTCACTCATTCTCTCCATGTGCCCAAACCATTTCAAAACACCCTCTTCTGCTCTCTCAACCACGCTCTTTTTATTTCCACACATCTCTCTTACCCTTACGTTACTTACTCGATCAAACCACCTCACACCACACATTGTCCTCAAACATCTCATTTCCAGCACATCCATCCTCCTGCGCACATCTCTATCCACAGCCCACGCCTCGCAACCACACAGCATTGTTGGAACCACTATTCCCTCAAACATACCCATTTTTGCTTTCCGAGATAATGTTCTCGACTTCCACACATTTTTCAAGGCTCCCAAAATTTTCGCCCCCTCCCCCACCCTATGATCCACTTCCGTTTCCATGGTTCCATCCGCTGACAGATCCACTCCCAGATATCTAAAACACTTCACTTCCTCCAGTTTTTCTCCATTCAAACTCACCTCCCAATTGACTTGACCCTCACCCCTACTGTACCTAATAACCTTGCTCTTATTCACATTTACTCTCAACTTTCTTCTTCCACACACTTTACCAAACTCCGTCACCAGCTTCTGCAGTTTCTCACATGAATCAGCCACCAGCGCTGTATCATCAGCGAACAACAATTGACTCACTTCCCAAGCTCTCTCATCCCCAACAGACTTCATACTTGCCCCTCT
>NC_092294.1:5156410-5163910 GCF_036320965.1 Panulirus ornatus | reverse complement strand
GATGGAGTGAAAAAGATTTGAGGATCGGGCCTGAACATACTAGAGGGTGAAAGGCGGGCAAGGAATAGAGTGAATTGGGTCGATGTGTAATACCTGGGTTGACGTGCTGTCATGGATTTAATCAGGGCATGTGAAGCGTCCTGGGGGAAAAACCCTGGAAACTGTGTGGGCCCGGATGTGAAGGGACTTGTTTCGGCATATTTCATGACAGCTGGAACTCAGTGTGAACGAATGAGGCCTTGTTTCGTTTCATATATATATATATATAAATAATATATATTTTATATATATAAAAATAATATATATATATAAAATATATAATTTTAAATATATATATATATATATAATAATAATATATATATATTATATAAATTTTTATATATATATATATCAATATATAAAATATATAAATATATATATATATATACATATATATATATATAAATAAATAAAATATAAAAAATATATATATAACATAAATAAAGATATAACTATATTCTGATGGAGAGAGGGTGATTATTGGTGCATATGCACCTGGGCATGAGAAAAGATCATGAGAGGCAAGTGTTTTGGAGCAGCTAAATGAGTGTGTTAGCGTTTTGATGCACAGACCGGGTTATAGTGATGGTGATTTGAATGAAAAAGGTGAGTAATGTGGCATTTTAGGGAATAATTGGTATGCAGGGGGTTGTTCAGTGTTGTAAATGGAAAGGGTGAAGAGCTTGAAAGATTTATGTGCTGAAAAAGGACTGATGATTGGAATACCTGGTTTAAAAAGCGAGATATACATAAGTAAACTTATGTAAGTAGGAGAGATGGCCAGAGAGCGTTATTGATTACTTGTAATTGACAGGCGTGCGAAAGAGAGACTTTTGGATGTTAATGTGCTGAAGGTGCAACTGGAGGGATGTCCTGATCATTATCTTGTGGAGAGCTAAGGTGAAGATTAGTATGGTTTTTCAGAAAAGAGAGTGAAGTTGGGGTGAAGAAGGTGGTGAGAGTAAGTGAGCTTGGGAAGGAGACCTGTGTGGGGAAGTACCAGGAGAGACTGTGTACAGAATGGAAAAAGGTGAGAACAATGGAAGTAAGGGGAGTGGGGGAGGAATGGGATGTATTTAGGGAATCAGTGATGGATTGCGCAAAAGATGCTTGTGGCATGAGAAGAGTGGGAGGTGGGCTGTTTAGAAAGGGTAGTGAGTGGTGGGATGAAGAAGTAAGAGTATTAGTGAAAGAGAAGAGAGAGGCATTTGGACGATTTTTGCAGGGAAAAAATGCAATTGAGTGGGAGAAGTATAAAAGAAAGAGACAGGAGGTCAAGAGAAAGGTGCAAGAGGTGAAAAAAAGGGCAAATGAGAGTTGGGGTGAGAGACTATCAGTAAATTTTAGGGAGAATAAAAAGATGTTCTGGAAGGAGGTAAATAGGGTGCGTAAGACAAGGGAGCAAATGGGAACTTCAGTGAAGGGCGTAAATGGGGAGGTGATAACAAGTAGTGGTGATGTGAGAAGGAGATGGAATGAGTATTTTGAAGGTTTGTTGAATGTGTCTGATGACAGAGTGGCAGATATAGGGTGTTTTGGTCGAGGTGGTGTGCAAAGTGAGAGGGTTAGGGAAAATGATTTGGTAAACAGAGAAGAGGTAGTAAAAGCTTTGCGGAAGATGAAAGCCGGCAAGGCAGCAGGTTTGGATGGTATTGCAGTGGAATTTATTAAAAAAGGGGGTGACTGTATTGTTGACTGGTTGGTAAGGTTATTTAATGTATGTATGACTCATGGTGAGGTGCCTGAGGATTGGCGGAATGCGTGCATAGTGCCATTGTACAAAGGCAAAGGGGATAAGAGTGAGTGCTCAAATTACAGAGGTATAAGTTTGTTGAGTATTCCTGGTAAATTATATGGGAGGGTATTGATTGAGAGGGTGAAGGCATGTACAGAGCATCAGATTGGGGAAGAGCAGTGCGGTTTCAGAAGTGGTAGAGGATGTGTGGATCAGGTGTTTGCTTTGAAGAATGTATGTGAGAAATACTTAGAAAAGCAAATGGATTTGTATGTAGCATTTATGGATCTGGAGAAGGCATATGATAGAGTTGATAGAGATGCTCTGTGGAAGGTATTAAGAATATATGGTGTGGGAGGCAAGTTGTTAGAAGCAGTGAAAAGTTTTTATCGAGGATGTAAGGCATGTGTACGTGTAGGAAGAGAGGAAAGTGATTGGTTCTCAGTGAATGTAGGTTTGCGGCAGGGGTGTGTGATGTCTCCATGGTTGTTTAATTTGTTTATGGATGGGGTTGTTAGGGAGGTAAATGCAAGAGTCCTGGAAAGAGGGGCAAGTATGAAGTCTGTTGGGGATGAGAGAGCTTGGGAAGTGAGTCAGTTGTTGTTCGCTGATGATACAGCGCTGGTGGCTGATTCATGTGAGAAACTGCAGAAGCTGGTGACTGAGTTTGGTAAAGTGTGTGGAAGAAGAAAGTTGAGAGTAAATGTGAATAAGAGCAAGGTTATTAGGTACAGTAGGGGTGAGGGTCAAGTCAATTGGGAGGTGAGTTTGAATGGAGAAAAACTGGAGGAAGTGAAGTGTTTTAGATATCTGGGAGTGGATCTGTCAGCGGATGGAACCATGGAAGCGGAAGTGGATCATAGGGTGGGGGAGGGGGCGAAAATTTTGGGAGCCTTGAAAAATGTGTGGAAGTCGAGAACATTATCTCGGAAAGCAAAAATGGGTATGTTTGAGGGAATAGTGGTTCCAACAATGTTGTATGGTTGCGAGGCGTGGGCTATGGATAGAGATGTGCGCAGGAGGATGGATGTGCTGGAAATGAGATGTTTGAGGACAATGTGTGGTGTGAGGTGGTTTGATCGAGTAAGTAACGTAAGGGTAAGAGAGATGTGTGGAAATAAAAAGAGCGTGGTTGAGAGAGCAGAAGAGGGTGTTTTGAAATGGTTTGGGCACATGGAGAGAATGAGTGAGGAGAGATTGACCAAGAGGATATATGTGTCGGAGGTGGAGGGAACGAGGAGAAGAGGGAGACCAAATTGGAGGTGGAAAGATGGAGTGAAAAAGATTTTGTGTGATCGGGGCCTGAACATGCAGGAGGGTGAAAGGAGGGCAAGGAATAGAGTGAAATTTGGAGTCATGTGTACGGGGTTTGACGTACTTCGTGATTGAAAAAGGCATGTGAACGTCGGGGGTTAAACCATTAAAACTTGTAGTATGTATTTTTTGCGTGTGTGACGGGGTGAATGTACGGTAGGGGGGGGGGGGTTGGGGCCATTTTTTTCGTCTTTCCCTTGCGCTACCTCGCAAACCGGGAGACAGCACAAATTTAAAAAAAAAAAAAAAAAAAAAAAAAAAATATATTTTAATATACATATACCCCAAAAGGGGATAGGGTAGAAGAATACTTCCCACGTATTCCCGCGGTTGGAGAAGCACTAAAATAAGGGACGGTGCTGGAAATCCTCCACTCTCTTTTTTTTTTTTTCCATTTTCAAAGAAATGAAACAGAAAAGGGGGGCCGTTGATGATATTCCCTCAATCCCCCATCCTCGTTCTTAACGCGCCGGTAACGCGGCAATGACGAATAGTTGAAAGAAAGATAAAATATATAAAATATATTTTAAAAAAAATTTTATTTTATATATATATTTTATATAATAAAAATTATATAAATTTTAAAATATAATATATATATAAAAATATATATATAATGTGTTGTAAAGGGAAATGGTGAAGAGTTTGTAGTTTATGTGCAAAAAAAAGGGAAAACGATGTTTGGGGAAAACCGGGGTTAAAAAGCGAGTAACATAAGAAAACGTTTTCATGGGAGAGAGGGCCAGAGAGCTTTATGGATTACGGTTAATTGACAGGCGCGCGAAAGAGAGACTTTGGTGTTAATGTGCTGGGGGTCACTGGGGGGATGTCTAAATCATTATCTTGGGGAGGTTAATGAATTTGTATGGTTTTCAAAAAGAAAGTAAATTTTTTTGGGTAAGAGGGTGTGAGAGTAATGAGTTTGGGAAAGGAGACCTGTGTGGGGAAGAAACCAGGAAGACTGAGACAAAAAATGAAAAAGGTGAAACAATGGAAAAAGGGTAGGGGGGGAGGAATGGGATGTTTTTTAAGGAACATATGGATTGCCAAAGATGTTTGTGGCAGGGAAAGAGGGGGAGGTTTGATTAAAAGGAGGAGTGGGGTAAAAGAAAGATTTAAAAAGGAAAAGAAGAAGAGGCATTGGGAAACGATTTTGCGGGGAAAAAAGCTTGAGGGGGAGTGATACAAAAAGGGGACAGGAGGTCAAAGAAAGGGCAAAGGTAAAAAAAGGGCAAAGGGGTTTGGGGGTGGGGGTATCAAAATTTTTAGAAAAAAATTGTCTGTAAGGGGAAAAATGCGGAAGACAAGGAAATGGGAAAAACCCAAAAGGGCAAAAGGGGGGATAACTTTTTATGTGAGAAAGGGGATGGGGTATTTTTAGGTTGTTATGTGTTTGATGATAGAGGGCAGATATAGGGTTTTGGTCGAGTGGGCAAATAGGTTAGGAAAATGATTTGGTAAAAAAGAGAGGTATTTAAGCTTTCAAGATGAAAGCTGGAAAAGGGAGCAGTTTGGAGGTATTCAGTGGGAAATTTTTTAAAAAGGGGGGCTGTATTTTTACTGTGTAAGGTTTTTTAATGTATTATGACCAGTGAGGGCCTAGATTGCGGAATACGGCCAAAAGTGCCATGGGGAAAAAAGGGAAAGGATAGAGGGGGTGCTCAAATACCAGGGATAATTGTTATTTTCCGGTAAAAATTTTAGGGGGGATTATTGAGAGGTGAAGGCATGTACAAGCATCAATGGGGAAAAACAGTGTGGTTTCAGAATGGGGAGGATTTTGGGGGAGGGTTTCTTTGAAAATTATTGAGAAATACTTAGAAAAGCAAGATTTTTATGAATTTAGATCTGGAAAGCAATGAAAGTTTATAGGATTCCTGTGAAGGTAAATTTTAAAAAATAAAGGGGGTGGAGGGAAGTTGTAAAAGCATGAAAAAATTTTTTTAAAGATTATGTAAACATGTGTTCGTAGGAAGGAGAAATATGGGTTTTCAGAAGAGGGTTTTCCAGGGGGGTATTCTCCATGTTGTTTAATTTGTTTAAAGGAAAGGGTTGTTAGGGGGGTAAATGCAAGATTTTTTTTGGGGAAGGGGGGAGTATAATCTGTTTGGTGAGAGGCTTGGAATGAGTCAGTTGTTGTTCGCTATATACACGCTGGTGGCTGATTCATTGAGAAACTGCAGAAGCTGGTGACTGATTTGGTAAAGTGTGTGGAAAAAAAGTTAAGAGTAATGTGAATAGACAAGGTTATAAGTAAGTAGGGTTGGGGGTCAAGTCAATTGGGAAAATTAATGGAGAAAAACTGAGGAAGTGAAGTTTTTTTGGGGATATCTGGAGTGGATCTGGCAGCGAGGGAAAAAAAGAAGCGGAAGTGATATAGGGGGGGGGAGGGGGAAATTCGGGGGGCCCTTTGAAAAATGTGGAAGTCCGAGAACATTATCTGGGAAAGCAAAAAATGGGTATTTTTAAGGGAATATGTTCCCAAACAATGTTATGGTGCGAGGCGTGGCCTATGGAGAGTGTGCGCAGGAGGAGGGTTGCGGGAAAATTTAGATGTTTTGGGACAATTGTTTGGGGTTTGTTTAACGAGTGAGAAACAAAGGGGTAAGAGAGATGTGTGGAAAAAAAAGCGTGGTTAGAACAAAGGGGGTTTTTGAAAGGGGTTTGGGCACAGGGAAAAAATAGTAGGAAAGATTGACCAAGAGGTTTAATTGTGGGAGTGGAGGGAACGAGAGAAGAGGGAGACCAATTGGAGTGGAAAGATTTAGTGAAAAAGATTTTTTGATGGGGGCCTGAACAGCAGGGGGGTTGAAAGGAGGGAAGAATAGAGTGAATGGAGCGATGGGTATCCCGGGGGTACATGCGTGGGGGGTTTGAATCAAGGCATTGAAGCGTCTGGGGTAACCCCAATGAAAGTGTGTATATGTAAAAAATTTGCGGTGGGGACGTATGTTTTAAAAACATTGAAGGGGGCGGGTTGGGCCATTTCTTTCGTCTTTTTTCCTTGCGCTACCTCGCAAACGCGGAGACAGCACAAAGTATAATAAAAAAAAAATATAAATAATTAATATATATATAAATATATATATATATATATATATACATATATATATATCTATAAATAATATATATAAAATATAAATATATAATATATAAAATAAAATATATATATATATAATAATATAAATATACTTTACTTTGTCCCCGGCTAGGGATAGCGGGGTAGCCCAAGAAACAACGGGAAAAAATGGCCCAACCACCCACATTTTACGTCCCCACACCCCAAATATAAAACACCTATGGGATCCAAAGTTAATGAATAATATATACAAAAAAATATATATAAATAATATAATATATATATAATATATATAAATATATATATATAATTTAAAATAATATATATATATCTATATATATTATATATATAAAATATATATTAACCCGGGGATAGGGGAGAAAGAATACTTCCCACGTATTCCCTGCTGCCCCTAGGAGGGGGACTAAAAAGGGGGGGGAGCGGGGTCGAAGGCCCCCTTTCATTTTTTTTTATATTTCCAAAAGAAGGAACAGAAGGGGGCCCGGGGAGGGTATTTCCTCAAAGGCCCAGTCCTCTTTTTTTTTAACGCTACCTCGCTAATGCAGAAATGGCGAATAGCACAAAAAAAAGAAAATTATATATAATAATAAATATTATATATAATATATATATAATATATTATAAAAAAATATATATATTATAAAAAATAAAACACAAAGACATAAACATATATTAAAACATTACATAAAATTTATACTATCTGCCCCCTATTCATCCCCCTCGCCATCCCGCTACACATAAATAACAACACCCCCCCCTGCATGGCACGAATAAAAACCTGGAAAAAACAACAAAGGGGCCCCATTCCCTTCACACTCAGGCCCCTAATGCTGTAAATGCACCGAAACCACAGCCCCGTTCACATCAACGAACTTTTTTATGTTTTTCCCCAAACGCTTCACATGCCTGTTTATCCCTTGACAGCACGTTGACCCGGGGATACCCCTCGCATCTCACTGTATCCTTTTCACCCTTTCACCCTCCGTATGTTTAGGCCCGACCGATCAAAATCTTTTTCAAATCCACCCTCCACCTCTAATTTGGTCTCCCCTCTTCTTCTCTCTACCGCGGTCTCATAATCCTCTTTGTCAATATTCCTTACCATTCTCTCCAGGGGTCCAAATCATTCAACAAAACCCTTTCTGCTCTCTCACCAACTCTCTTTTCCAACACATCTCTCTTTCATTACTTACTCGATCAACCACCTCACATCACAATTGTTCTCAAACTTTTATTTCCAACACATCCACCTTTTTTCCGCACAACCCTATCTATAGCCCACCCTCGCAGCATATATATTTGTTGGAGCCAC
>NC_092294.1:5140605-5156310 GCF_036320965.1 Panulirus ornatus | reverse complement strand
CACCATTGGGAATACCTGGTTTAAAAAGCGAGATATACGTAAGTATACGTATGTAAGTAGGAGAGATGGCGAGAGAGCGTTATTGGAATATATGTTAATTGATAGGCGCGGAAAGAACTTTTGGATGTTAATGTGCTTAGAGGTGCAACTGGAGGGATGTCTGATCATTATCTTGTGGAGGCGAAGGTGTAGATTTGTAGGGGTTTTCAGAAAAGAAGAGAGATTGTTGGGGTGAAGAGAGTGGTGAGAGTAAGTGAGCTTGGGAAGGAGACTTGTGTGAGGAAGTACCAGGAGAGACTGAATACAGAATGGTAAAAGGTGGGAACAAAGGAAGTAAGGGGAGTGGGGGAGGAATGGGATGTATTTAGGGAAGCAATGATGGCTTGCGCAAAAGATGCTTGTGGCATGAGAAGCGTGGGAGGTGGGTTGATTAGAAAGGGTAGCGAGTGGTGGGATGAAGAAGTAAAATTATTAGTGAAAGAGAAGAGAGTCATTTGGATGGTTTTTGCTAGGAAAAAATACAAATGAGTGGGAGATGTAAAAAAGGATGAGGCAGGAGGTGAAAAGAAAGGTGGAAGAGGTGAAAAAGAGGGCAAATGGGAGTTGGGTTGAGAGAGTATCATTAAATTTTAAGGAAAATAAAAAGATGTTTTGGAAAAGGGTAAATAAAGTGCGTAAGACAAGTGAGAAAATGGGAACTTCAGTGAAGGGGGCTAATGGGGAGGTGATAACAAGTGTGGTGATTTCAGAAGGAGATGGAGTGAGTATTTTGAAGGTTTGTTGAATGTGTTTGATGATAGAGTTGCAAATATAGGGTGTTTTGGTCGAGGTGGTGTGCAAAGTGAGAGGGTTAGGGAAAATGATTTGGTAAAAGACAACAAAGGCCCCATTCGCTTACACTCAGTCTCTAGCTGTCATGCAATAATGCCCGAAAACACAGCTCCCTTTCCACATCCAGGCCCTACAGAACTTTCCATGGTTTACCCCAGACGCTTCACATGCCCTGATTCAATCCATTGACAGCACATATCGATCCCGGTATACCATATCGATCCAATTCACTCTATTCCTTGCCCGCCTTTCACCCTCCTGCATGTTCAGGCCCCGATCACTCAAAATCTTTTTCACTCCATATTTCCACCTCCAATTTGGTCTCCCACTTCTCCTCGTTCCCTCCACCTCCGACACATATATCCTCTTGGTCAATCTTTCCTCACTCATTCTCTCCATGTGACCAAACCATTTCAAAACACCCTCTTCTGCTCTTTCAACCACACTCTTTTTATTTCCACACATCTCTCTTACCCTTACATTACTTACTCGATCAAACCACCTCACACCATATATTGTCCTCAAGCATCTCATTTCCAGCACATCCACCCTCCTGCGCACAACTCTGTCCATAGCCAACGCCTCGCAAACATACAACATTGTTGGAACCACTATTCCTTCAAACATACCCATTTTTGCTTTCCGAGATAATGTTCTCGACTTCCACACATTCTTCAAGGCTCCCATGATTTTCGCCCCCTCCCCCACCCTATGATTCACTTCCGCTTCCATGGTTCCATCCGCTGCCAGATCCACTCCCAGATATCTAAAACACTTTACTTCCTCCAGTTTTTCTCCATTCAAACTTACCTCCCAATTGACTTGACCCTCAACCCTACTGTACCTAATAACCCTGCTCTTATTCACATTTACTCTTAACTTTATTCTTTCATACACTTTACCAAACTCAGTCACCAGCTTCTGCACTTTCTCATATGAATCAGCCACCAGCACTGTATCATCAGCAAAGAACAACTGACTCACTTCCCAAGCTCTCTCATCCACAACAGACTGCATACTTGCCCCTCTTTCCAAGACTCTTGCATTCACCTCTCTAACAACCCCATCCATAAACAAATCAAACAACCATGGAGACATCACGCACCCTACCGCAAACCTACATTCACTAAAAACCAGTCACTTTCCTCTCTTCCTACACGCTCACATGACTTACATCATCGATAAAAGCTTTCCACTGCTTCTAACAACTTGCTTCCCACACCATACATTATTAATATCATCCACAGACCATCTCTATCAACTCTATGATATGCCTTCACCAGATCCATAAATGCTATATACGAATCCATTTGCTTTTCTAAGTATTTCTCACATACATTCGTCAAAGCAAACACCTGATCCACACATCATCGACCACTTCTGAAACCACACTGATCTTCCCCAATCTTATGCTCTGTACATGCCTTCACCCTCTCAATCAATACCCTCCCATATAATTTACCAGGAATACTCAACAAACGTATACCTCTGTAATTTGAGCACTCACTCTTTTCTCCTTTGCCTTTGCACAATGGTACTATGTAAGCATTCCGCCAATCCTCAGGCACCTCACCATGAATCATACATACATCAAATAACCTTACCAGCCAGTCGACAATACAGTCTCACCCTTTTTAAATAAATTCCACTGCAATACCATCCAAACCTGCTGCCTTGCCGGTTTTCATCTTCCGCAAAGCTTTTACTACCTCTTCTGTGTTTACCAAATCATTTTCCCTAACCCTTTCACTTTGCACACCACCTCGACCAAAACACCCTATATCTGCCACTCTATCATCAAACACATTCAACAAAACTTCAAAATACTCACTCCATCTCCTTCTCACATCACCACTACTTGTTATCACCTCCCCATTAGCCCCCTTCACTGAAGTTCCCATTTGCTCCCTTGTCTTACGCACTTTATTTACCTCTCTCCAAAACATCTTTTTATTTTCCCTAAAATCTAATGATCCTCTCTCACCCCAACTCTCATTTGCCCTCTTTTTCACCTCTTGCACCTTTTTCTTGGCCTCCTGCCTCTTTCTTTTATACATGTCTCACTCATTTGCATTTTTTCCTGCAAAAATCGTCCAAATGCCTCTCTCTTCTCTTTCACTAATAATCTTACTTCTTCATCCCACCACTCACTACCCTTTCTAATCAACCTACCTCCCACGCTTCTCATGCCACAAGCATCTTTTGCGCAAGCCATTACTGCTTCCCTAAATACATCTCATTCCTCCCCCACTCCCCTTACCTCCTTTGTTCTCACCTTTTTCCATTCTGTACTCAGTCTCTCCTGGTACTTCCTCACACAAGTCTCCTTCCCAAGCTCACTTATTCTCACTACTCTCTTCACCCCAACATTCTCTCTTCTTTTCTGAAAACCCACAAGATAATGATCAGACATCCCTCCAGTTGCACCTCTCAGCACATTAACATCCAAAAGTCTCTCTCTCGTGCGCCTATCAATTAACACGTAATCCAATAACGCTCTCTGGCCATCTCTCCTACTTACATACGTATACTTATGTATATCTCGCTTTTAAAACCAGGTATTTCCAGATATTCCCAGTCCTTTTTCAGCACATAAATCTACAAGCTCTTCACCATTTCCATTTACAACACTGAACACCCCATGTATACCAATTATTCCCTCAACTGTCACATTACTCACCTTTGCATTCAAATCACCCATCACTATAACCCGGTCTTGTGCATCAAAACCACTAACACACTCATTCAGCTGCTCCCAAAACACTTGCCTCTCGTGATCTTTCTTCTCTTGCCCAGGTGCATATGCACCAATAAATACCTATCTCTCTACATCAACTTTCAGTTTTACCCATATAAATCTAGAATTTACTTTCTTACACTCTATCACATTCTCCCACAACTCCTGTTTCAGGAGTAGTTCTACTTCCCTTGCTCTTGTCCTCTCACTAACCCCTGACTGATATATATATATATATATATATATATATATATATATATATATATATATATATATATATATATATATATATATATATATATATATATATATATATATATATATATATATATATATATATATATATATATATATATATATATATATATATATATATATATATATATATATATATATATATATATATATATATATGTATATATAGGGAATATATAAGGTCTCGCAACCTTACAACAATGTTGGAACCACTATTCCTTCAAACATACCCATTTTTGCTCTCCGAGATAATGTTCTCGCCTCCACAACTTTTCCAACGCTCCCAGAACTTTCGCCCCCTCCCCCACTATGTGACTCAGTTCCGCTTCCATGGTTCCATCCCCTGCCAAAACCACTTCCAGATATCTAAAACAATTCACTTCCTTCAGCTTTTCTCCATTCAAACTTACCTCCCAGTTGACATGTCCCTGAACCTACTGTATCTAATAACCTTGCTCTTATTCACATTTAGTCTTAGCTTTCTTCTTTCAAACACTACCAAACTCAGTCACCAGCTTCTGCAGTTTCTCACCCGATTCAGCCACCAGCACTGTATCATCAGCGAAGAACAACTGACTCACTTCCTAAGCTCCCTCATCCACAACAGACTGCATATTTGCCCCTCCCTCCAAAACTCTTGCATTAACCTCCCTAACAACCATGGAGACATCACGCACCCCTGCCGTAAACCGACATTCACTGAGAACCAATCACTTTCCTCTCCTCCTACTCGTAGATATGCCTTACATTCTCGATAAAAACGTTTCACTGTTTTTAGCATCTTGCCTCCCACACCATATATTCTTAATACCTTCCACACAGCATCTCTATCAACTCTATCATATCCCTTTTCCATATCCATAAATGCTACATACAAATCCATTTGATATCCTTAGTATTTCTCACATAATTTCTTCAAAGCATACACTTGATCCACACATCCTCGACCACTTCTGAAACCACACTGCTCTTCCTCAGTCTGATGCTCTGTACCTGCCATCACCCTCTCAATTAATACCCTCCCATAAAATTTCCCAGGTATACTCAACGAACTAATTTCTCTGTATTTTAGCACAGTCGTCCCATATTTTGATAAATTCCACTGCAATACCTTCCAAACCAGCTGCCATCCCAGCTTTCATCTTCCGCAAAGCTTTTACTACCTCTTCTCTGTTTACCAATTCATTTTCCCTAACCCTATGACTTTGCACACCACCTCGACCAAAACATCCTATATCTGCCACTCTATCATCTATCACATTTAACAAACCTTCAAAATACTCACTCCATTTCCTTCTCACATCACCACTACCTATTATCCATTCCCCATTAGGCCACTTCACCTATGTTCCCCTTTGTTCTCTTGTCTTACGCACTCTATTTACTTCCCTCCAAAACATCTTTTTATTCTCCCTAAAATCTTATGACACCTCAACGCTCTTTAGCCCTCTTTATCACCTCTTCCACCTTTCTCTTGACCTTCTGCCTCTTTTTCTTATACATCTCTCAGTCATTTGCACTATTTCCCTGCAAAATTCGTCCAAATGCCTCTCTCTTCTCTTTCACTAATAAGCTTACTTCTTCATCCCGCCACTCACTACCCTTTCTAATCTGCCCACCCCCCACCTTTCTCATGCCCTAAGCATCTTTTGCGCAAGCCATAACTACTTTTCTGAATTCGTCCCATTCCTCCTCCACTCCCCTTAAGTCCTTTGCTCTCACCGTTTTCCATTCTGCACTCAGTCTCTCCTGATATTTCCTCACACAAGTCTCCTTCCCAAGCTCACTTACTCTCACCACTCTCTTTACCCCAACATTCTCTCTTCTTTTCTGAAAACCTCTACAAATCTTCACCTTCGCTTTCAGAAGGTATTGATCTGACATCCCTCCAGTTGCAATTTTCAGCACATTAACATCCAAAAGTCTCTCTTTCTCGCGCCTATCAATCAACACGTGGTGGGGTTGCGACGAGAATGGATGAAGGCGGCAAGTATGATTTTGTACATGTATATATATGTATATGTCTGTGTATGTATACGTATGTATAAATTGAAATGTATAGGTATGCATATATGCGTGTGTGGGTGTGAATGTTTATACATGGGTATGTGGGTGAGTTGGGTTAGTCTTTCTTATGTTTCCTTGCGCTACTTCGCTAACGCGGTAGACAGCGACAAAGTATTATGAAATGTATATAAAAAAAAGAAAAAGATATTGCTAATGTTCAGAAGCATTAATGACGTTTATTATAATGATTGGTTATATGGAAGCATGTCTAGTGTTTAGTTTTATGCTTAGTCACCTCTTATATTCCATTCTGTAACTTTAATAAAAGAGTAAATGAATGCAGGTGACGGCGACATGATCTGCTCTATCTTAACACCAGATGAATCAAACATCATAGAAATATCGGTTTGATAACACGTCTGTCTAATGATGATTATCTGTGGCCTGCGCTTAAATCGATGATGCTTGTTGCTGCAAAATACTGGCATGCACTTCAGAGACAGCAAGAGGAGCAAATGGGAACTTCAGTGAAGGGGGCAAATGGGGAGGTGATAACAAGTAGTGGTGATGTGAGAAGGAGATGGAGTGAGTATTTTGAAGGTTTGTTGAATGTGTTTGATGATGGTTCAGCAGACACCCAGCAATAGTCTTCTTGGAATTACACGGCCGCTACCGACCCTCAGCTGTCCTGATGCCCCATTGAATTTCACTTCGATTCATGTTTGCTCCCGTGTATTCTCCGAAATTGCTTTGGCATACCCCTAAGCGCTCACCACCGCAGCGACATCACTTAAGAATAAGCCTTAATGACCCTCAGAAGAGAATGGATGACGAGGAAAGTTACTCTCTACAAAATCAATTCATCATTGTCAGCCATAACTCGTGTTATAGATGTAACTTTTAGATCGGATGATTGGTTGATCCAAGTCATACGAGGATTTTCGTATTTGCCACGTCATTATTCACGACGTCTTCTCCTCTGGGAATTCTCACAGCGATGCATAACAAGTGACTCATTATCGCTGGGGACTCCGCTCTTGGCAAAGGCCCCCGAGCACAACCCGCGTCGTCTAAGTTCTGGAGTCTTGTCAGTGCAGACGCTAATTATGACTGCATTGTAAATAACACGTTTGCTGTCGTCACCCGCGCTGCAGTTTCTTCGTTGTGAACTTAAAACCTCTCGGGAATACTCACTGTCGCTCGATATGAAATGACACGAGACAAATAGTAATGGTGATATGTGCATTTCGTCGAGATGAATGAACTCACTGCACAGGACTTTATATTCATTTAACTGAAGGCTCCCCTAAAAAAAAAATTCTTATGAAATATGCTGAGGGAGTTTGAAGTTAAAATCCTATTAAAACAATTCAGTGCTGACTTTAACGTCAGGGACTTCTTTTCAACCAACTCCCAGACTCTCAGTTTCCTTCCCACGCACGCTCGGCTCCTCAAAGAGCCACCTCGCCCCCTCACATTATCATAATATATACATGAGTCCCACAAAAAGTTTGCCGCTGGCAGGAGAAAAACTCCTTATGAGAGTTACTTCTTTGAGTGCGTGTGTCTAGACGAGTCAGTGTGGCGGGTACCCACAAACGAATGGTCGATCGACTCCCGTCCTGCGTCGGGGACCCACAAACGAATGGTCGGTCGACTCCCACCCTGCGTCGGGGACCCACAAACGAATGGTCGATCGACTCCCATCCTGCGTCGGGGACCCACAAACGAATGGTCGATCGACTCCCATCCTGCGTCGGGGACCCAGAAACGAAGGGTCAACTCCCATCCTGAGTCGGGGACCCACAAAAGAAGGGTCAACTCCCATCCTGCGTCGGGGACCCAGAAACGAAGGGTCAACTCCCATCCTGCGTCGGGGACCCAGAAACGAAGGGTCAACTCCCATCCTGAGTCGGGGACCCACAAAAGAAGGGTCAACTCCTATCCTGCGTCGGGGACCCACAAACGAAGGGTCGACTCCCATCCTGCGTCGGGGACCCACAAACGACGGGTCAACTCCCATCCTAAGTCGGGGACCCACAAACGCAGATTCGACTCCCATCCTGCGTCGGGGACCCACAAACGTAGGGTCGACTCCTGCCTCGTGATATGTGCAGACGTAACACTGAGCACACACATACACGGAGAGTTTCTAGTAGTAATAGGAACCAATATACCTTTAATTAAACTCCTGTATTACAACTTGACCCACTGTAGGATCTAGGTAGAAAAGAACTGCCAGTTTTACACTCAGGAGACAAGTATGAAGGCTTAGTAGAGTACCTTTGATCACAAGATTACTTTTCTGCCCGTGACATATTCAGATTATGCCCATCTTGTGGTCGTAATATATCTAGATCCACTTGAAAAAAAATAACCTTTAGTAACCCAGTTCACAGTCGGTTACCTTGAACCTCGAGAGATCAAAGAATCTTTCCCTTTGATCTCGCTGTAGCAATATTCAAAGTTCAACGATTTACGAAAAATTAATTACCCAAACCAAACTGTAAAAGCGTCCACATCTTTTGCGACTTTTCTATTTCGAAGGAATGACACGTAACAACACATAACACACGTTACTTGTATGGAATATAATGAAATAGTTTTCGACAAGAGACTGCTGTCTTTTCTATTTGATGCACTGAGAGGCAAGTATGCAGTCTGTTGTTGAAAACTCAGAGCATCAGACTGGGGAAGAGCAGTGAGGTTTCAGAAGTGGTAGAGGATGTGTGGATCAGGTGTTTGCTTTGAAGAATGTATGTGAGAAATACTTAGAAAAGCAAATGGATTTGTTTGTAGCATTTATGGATCTGGAGAAGGCATATGATAGAGTTGATAGAGATGCTCTGTGGAAGGTATTAAGAATATATGGTGTCGGAGGCAAGTTGTTAGAAGCAGTGAAAAGTTTTTATCAAGGATGTAAGGCATGTGTACGTGTAGGAAGAGAGGAAAGTGATTGTTTCTCTGTGAATGTAGGTTTGCGGCAGGGGTGTGTGATGTCTCCATGGTTGCTTAATTTGTTTATGGATGTGGTTGTTAGGGAGGTGAATGCAAGAGTTTTGGAAAGACGGGCAAGTATGAAGTCTGTTGGGGATGAGAGAGCTTGGGAAGTGAGTCAGTTGTTGTTCGCTGATGATACAGCGCAGGTGGCTGATTCATGTGAGAAACTGCAGAAGCTGGTGACTGAGTTTGGTAAAGTGTGTGAAAGAAGAAAGTTACGAGTAAATGTGAATAAGAGCAAGGTTATTAGGTACAGTAGGGTTGAAGTAAATTGTTTTAGATATCTGGGAGTGGATCTGGCAGCGGATGGAACCATAGAAGCGGAAGTGGATCATAGGGTGGGGGAGGGGGCGAAAATCGGGGGAGCCTTGAAGAATGTGTGAAAGTCGAGAACATTATCTCGGAAAGCAAAAATGGGTATGTTTGAAGGAATAGTGGTTCCAACAATGTTGTATGGTTGCGAGGCGTGGGCTATGGATATATATATATATATATATATATATATATATATATATATATATATATATATATATATATATATATATATATATATATATATATTCTTTTCTTTCTTTCAAACTATTCGCCATTTCCCGCATTAGCGAGGTAGCGTTAAGAACAGATGACTGGGCCTTTGAGGGACTACCCTCACCTGGCCCAATTCTCTGTTCCTTCTTTTGGAAAATTAAAAAAAAAACGAGAGGGGAGGATTTCCAGCCCCCCGCTCCCTCCCCTTTTAGTCGCCTCCTACGACACGCAGGGAATACGTGCGAAGTATTCTTGCTCCCCTATCCCCAGGGATAATATATATATATATATATATATATATATATATATATATATATATATATATATATATATATATATATATATATATATATATATATATTGCTACTCCTTCCCTTGCTCTTGTCCTCTCTCTAACCCCTGACTTTACTCCCCAGACATTCCGAAACCACTCTTCCCCTTTACCCTTGAGCTTCGTTTTACTCAGAGCCAAAACATCCAGGTTCCTTTCCTCAAACATACTACCTATCTCTCCTTTTTTCACATCTTGGTTACATCCACACACATTTAGGCACCCCACTCTGAGCCTTCGAGGAGCATGAGCACTCCCCGCGTGACTCCTTCTTCTGTTTCCCATTTTAGAAAGTTAATACAAGGAGGGGAGCGTGTCGTAGAAAGCGACTAGAGGGGACGGGGGCGGGGGGCCAGAAATGCTCCCCTCCTTGTATTAACTTTCTATATATATATATATATATATATATATATATATATATATATATATATATATATATATATATATATATATATATATATATATATATATATATATATATATATATATATATATATATATATATATATTTCAATTTTCCAAAAGAAGGAACAGAGAATTGGGCCAGGTGAGGGTATTCCCTCAAAGGCCCAGTCCTCTGTTCTTAACGCTACCTCGCTAATGCGGGAAATGGCGAATAGTTTGAAAGAAAAGAAAAAAAAAAAATATATATATATATATATATATATATATATATATATATATATATATATATATATATATATTTTTTTTTTTTTTCTTTTTTTGCTTTGTCGCTGTCTCCCGCGTTTGCGAGGTAGCGCAAGGAAACAGACGAAAGAAATGGCCCAACCCACCCCCATACACATGTATATACATACGTCCACACACGCAAACATACATACCTACACAGCTTTCCATGGTTTACTCCAGACGCTTCACATGCCTTGATTCAATCCACTGACAGCACATCAACCCCGGTATACCACATCGCTCCAATTCACTCTATTCCTTGCCCTCCTTTCACCCTCCGGCATGTTCAGGCCAAGATCACACAAAATCTTTTTCACTTCATCTTTCCACCTCCAATTTGGTCTCCCTCTTCTCCTCGTTCCCTCCACCTCCGACACATATATACATACATATATATATATATATATATATATATATATATATATATATATATATATATATATATATATATATATATATATATATATATATATATATATATGTATATATATATATATATATATATACATATATATATATATATATATATATATATATATATATATATATATATATATATATATATATATATATATATATATATATATATATATATATATATATATATATATATATATATATATATATATACAGCGCTGGTGGCTGATTCATGTGAGAAACTGCAGAAGCTGGTGACTGAGTTTGGTAAAGTGTGTGAAAGAAGAAAGTTAAGAGTAAATGTGAATAAGAGCAAGGTTATTAGGTACAGTAGGGTTGAGGGTCAAGTCAATTGGGAGGTGAGTTTGATGGAGAAAAACTGGAGGAAGTGAAGTGTTTTAGATATCTGGGAGTGGCTCTGGCAGCGGATGGAAACATGGGAGCGGAAGTGGATCATAGGGTGAGGGAGGGGGCGAAAATTCTGGGAGCCTAGAAGAATGTGTGGAAGTCGAGAACATTATCTCGGAAAGCAAAACTGGGTATGTTTGAAGGAAAAGTGGTTCCAACAATGTTGTATGGTTGCGAGGCGTGGACTATGGATAGAGTTGTGCGCAGGAGGATGGATGTGCTGGAAATGAGATGTTTGAGGACAATGTGTGGTGTGAGGTGGTTTGATCGAGTAAGTAACGTAAGGGTAAGAGAGATGTGTGGAAATAAAAAGAGCTTGGTTGAGAGAGCAGAAGAGGGTGTTTTGAAATAGTTTGGTCACATGGAGAGAATGAGTGAGGAAAGATTGACCAAGAGGATATATGTGTCGGAGGTGGAGGGAACGAGGAGAAGAGGGAGACCAAATTGGAGGTGGAAAGATGGAGTGAAAAAGATTTTGTGTGATCGGGGCCTGAACAAGCAGGAGGGTGAAAGGAGGGCAAGGAATAGAGTGAATTGGAGCGATGTGGTATACCGGGGTTGATGTGCTGTCAGTGGATTGAATCAAGGCATGTGAAGCGTCTGGGGTAAACTATGGAAAGCTGTGTAGGTATGTACATTTGCGTGTGTGGACGTATGTATATACATGTGTATTGGGGGTGGGTTGGGCCATTTCTTTCGTCTGTTTCCTTGCGCTACCTCGCAAACGCGGGAGACAGCGACAAAGCAAAAAAAAAAAAAAAAAAAAATATATATATATATATATATATATATATATATATATATATATATATATATTTTTTTTTCTTTTTTTTTTTTTTATACTTTGTCGCTGTCTCCCGCGTTTGCGAGGTAGCGCAAGGAAACAGACGAAAGAAATGGCCCAACCCCCCCCCCCCATACACATGTACATACGTCCACACACGCAAATATACATACCTACACAGCTTTCCATGGTTTACCCCAGACGCTTCACATGCCTTGATTCAATCCACTGACAGCACGTCAACCCCTGTATACCACATCGCTCCAATTCACTCTATTCCTTGCCCTCCTTTCACCCTCCTGCATGTTCAGGCCCCGATCACACAAAATCTTTTTCACTCCATCTTTCCACCTCCAATTTGGTCTCCCTCTTCTCCTCGTTCCCTCCACCTCCGACACATATATCCTCTTGGTCAATCTTTCCTCACTCATTCTCTCCATGTGCCCAAACCATTTCAAAACACCCTCTTCTGCTCTCTCAACCACGCTCTTTTTATTTCCACACATCTCTCTTACCCTTACGTTACTTACTCGATCAAACCACCTCACACCACACATTGTCCTCAAACATCTCATTTCCAGCACATCCATCCTCCTGCGCACATCTCTACCCATAGCCCACGCCTCGCAACCATATAACATTGTTGGAACCACTATTCCTTCAAACATACCCATTTTTGCTTTCCGAGATAATGTTCTCGACTTCCACACATTTTTCAAGGCTCCCAAAAATTTTGCCCCCTCCCCCACCCTATGATCCACTTCCGCTTCCATGGTTCCATCCGCTGACAGATCCACTCCCAGATATCTAAAACACTTCACTTCCTCCAGTTTTTCTCCATTCAAACTCACCTCCCAATTGACTTGACCCTCACCCCTACTGTACCTAATAACCTTGCTCTTATTCACATTTACTCTTAACTTTCTTCTTCCACACACTTTACCAAACTCAGTCACCAGCTTCTGCAGTTTCTCACATGAATCAGCCACCAGCGCTGTATCATCAGCGAACAACAACTGACTCACTTCCCAAGCTCTCTCATCCCCAACAGACTTCATACTTGCCCCTCTTTCCAGGACTCTTGCATTTACCTCCCTAACAACCCCATCCATAAACAAATTAAACAACCATGGAGATATCACACACCCCTGCCGCAAACCTACATTCACTGAGAACCAATCACTTTCCTCTCTTCCTACACGCACACATGCCTTACATCCTCGATAAAAACTTTTCACTGCTTCTAACAACTTTCCTCCCACACCATATATTCTTAATACCTTCCACAGAGCATCTCTATCAACTCTATCATATGCCTTCTCCAGATCCATAAATGCTACATACAAATCCATTTGCTTTTCTAAGTATTTCTCACATACATTCTTCAAAGAAAACACCTGATCCACACATCCTCTACCACTTCTGAAACCACACTGCTCTTCCCCAATCTGATGCTCTGTACATGCCTTCACCCTCTCAATCAATACCATCCCATATAATTTACCAAGAATACTCAACAAACTTATACCTCTGTAATTTGAGCACTCACTCTTATCCCCTTTGCCTTTGTACAATGGCACTATGCACGCATTCCGCCAATCCTCAGGCACCTCACCATGAGTCATACATACATTAAATAACCTTACCAACCAGTCAACAATACAGTCACCCCCTTTTTTAATAAATTCCACTGCAATACCATCCAAACCTGCTGCCTTGCCGGCTTTCATCTTCCGCAAAGCTTTCACTACCTCTTCTCTGTTTACCAAATCATTTTCCCTAACAATCTCACTTTGCACACCACCTCGACCAAAACACCCTATATCTGCCACTCTATCATCAAACACATTCAACAAACCTTCAAAATACTCACTGCTTCTCCTTCTCACATCACCACTACTTGTTATCACCTCCCCACTTGTGCCCTTCACCGAAGTTCCCATTTGCTCCCTTGTCTTACGCACTTTATTTACCTCCTTCCAGAACATCTTTTTATTCTCCCTAAAATTTAATGATACTCTCTCACCCCAACTCTCATTTGCCCTTTTTTTCACCTCTTGCACCTTTCTCTTGACCTCCTGTCTCTTTCTTTTATACATCTCCCACTCAATTGCATTTTTTCCCTGCAAAAATCGTCCAAATGCCTCTCTCTTCTCTTTCACTAATACTCTTACTTCTTCATCCCACCACTCACTACCCTTTCTAATCAACCCACCTCCCACTCTTCTCATGCCACAAGCATCTTTTGCGCAATCCATCACTGATTTCCTAAATACATCCCATTCCTCCCCCACTCCCCTTACTTCCATTGTTCTCACCTTTTTCCATTCTGTACTCAGTCTCTCCTGGTACTTCCTCACACAGGTCTCCTTCCCAAGCTCACTTACTCTCACCACCCTCTTCACCCCAACATTCACTCTTCTTTTCTGAAAACCCATACAAATCTTCACCTTTGTCTCCACAAGATAATGATCAGACATCCCTCCAGTTGCACCTCTCAGCACATTAACATCCAAAAGTCTCTCTTTCGCACGCCTGTCAATAATGATAATAATAATAATAATAATAATAATAATAATAATAATAATAATAATAATAATAATAATAATAATGATAATAATAATAATAATAATAATAATAACAATAATAATAATGATAATAATAATAATAATAATAATAATAATAATAATAATAATAATAATAATAATAATAATACTAATAATGATAGTAATTATAATAGTAATAACGATAATAATAATAATGATAATAATAATGTTAATAATAATGATAATAATAATAATAATAATAATAATAATAATAATGATAATAATGATAATGATAATAATGATAATAATAATAATAATAATAATAATAATAATAATAATAATAATAATAATAATTCTTTTTTTTTTTTCCTTACTATTCGCCATTTCCCGCACTAGCGAGGTAGCGTTGAGAACAGAGGACTGGGCCCTTGAGGGAATATCCTCACCTGGGCCCCTTCTCTGTTCCTTCTTTTGGAAAATTAAAAAAAAAAAAAAAAAAAAAATAATGATAATAATAATAATAATAACGATAATAATAATTCCAATAATGATAATGATAATAATAATAATAATAATAATAATGATAATAATAATAATAATAATAATAATAATAATAATAATAATAATAATAATAATAATAATAATAATATCTGAGGATAGGGGAGAAAGAATACTTCCCACGTATTCCCTGCGTGTCGTAGAAGGCGACTAAAAGGGGAGGGAGCGGGTGGCTGGAAATCCTCCCCTTTCTTGTTTTTTTTTAATTTTCCAAAAGAAGGAACAGAGAAGGGGGGTCAGGTGAGGATATTCCCTCTAAGGCCCAGTTCTCTGTTCTTAACGCTACCTCGCTAACGCGGGAAATGGCAAATAGTATGAAAAAAAAAAAAAAAAAATATTAATAATAATAATAATAATAATAATAATATTAATAATAATAATAATAGTAATAATAATGATAATAATAATGATAATAATAATAATGATAATAATAATAATAATAATAATAATAATAATAATAATAATAATAATAATAATAATAATAATAGTAATAATAGTAATGATGATACTGATAATAATAACAATAATAAAAATAATATTAATAATGATGATAATGATGATAATATTAATGATAATAATAATAATAATAATAATAATAATAATAATAATAATA
>NC_092294.1:5055605-5133105 GCF_036320965.1 Panulirus ornatus | reverse complement strand
AGAGAAGAGGGGTATAAAGGCTGTCCTTTGCCCAATAGAAAATGAGAAGAGGTATCGAAGATGATCTTGAGCGACATGTGATTTCTTCCCGACATGTTCTGGAGGAGAGAAAAAAAAATTATGGTTTTGGTGAAGCTAGAAGACCAACATGATTAATATATGTGAATCCAATCCTCTATATATTAAGGATACTAAGGTAAAGACAAATTATATTGTTATTTCTTATTTGCTATACTTTGTCGCTGTCTCCCACGCAAGGAAACACATGAAAGAATGGCCCAACCCACCCACATACATATGTATATACATACACGTCTACACACGCACATAGACATACCTATACATTTCAGCGTATATATATAATTATATATAATATATATATATATATATATATATATATATATATATATATATATATATATATATATATATATATATATATATATATATATATATATATATATATATATATATATATATATATATGTTTTGAAATGGTTTGGGCACATGGAGAGAATGAGTGAGGGAAAAATTGACCAAGAGGATATATGTGTCGGAGGTGGAGGAAACGAGAAGTGGGAGACCAAATTGGAGGTGGAAAGATGGAGTGAAAAAGATTTTGAGTGATCAGGGCCTGAACATGCAGGAGGGTGAAAGGCGGGCAAAGAATAGAGCGAATTGGATCGATGTGGTATACCAGGGTCGACGTGCTGTCAACGGACTGAATCAGGGCATGTGAAGCGTCTGGGGTAAACCATGGAAAGTTGTGTGGGGCCTGGATGTGGAAAGGGAGCTGTGGTTTCGGGCATTACTTCATGACAGCTAGAGACTGAGTGTGAACGATTGGGGCCTTTGTTGTCTTTTCCTAGCGCTACCTCGCACACATGAGGGGGGTGATGTTATTCCATGTGTGGCGAGGTGGCGATGGGAGTGAATAAAGACAGACAGTGTGAATTGTGTGCATGTGTATATATGTATATGTCTGTGTGTGTATATATATGTGTACATTGAGATGTATGGGTATGTATATTTGCGTGTGGGGACGTGTATGTATATACATGTGTATGGGGGTGGGTTGGTCCATTTCTTTCGTCTGTTTCCTTGCGCTACCTCGCAAACGCGGGAGTCAGCGACAAAGCAAAATAAAATAGAAATGAATATATATATATATATATATATATATATATATATATATATATATATATATATATATATATATATATATATTTATACATATATATACATGTGTGTGTTTGGTTGAATTATCATTTCAATCTATGTTCCTTCGGGTATTACGTACTTGGACTCCGGAGTTTATTAGCGATGATTTTGAGAAGATATATTCTATTGGATCCAAGTTAAAGTACCCTAGATCTTCCATTGATAAGTCCCTTAAGTTAGCAAAGAAATCATTTTATAAAGTTGAGCCCAAACCTCCCCTTGACACCAAGAACCTTTTAGTTCTCCCTTTTAGTAATGATTTTACTTCCCATTTTGCTTGAATCCTTTAATGTAAAAGTTGTCCTGAGCAACAACAATACTATCAAGAGCATCTTAATCAGTAACTCATCAGAGAGTTATGCAGGAAATATCTATAGAGTACCATGTAGAAATTGATAAGTTTTATATTACGCAGACTGGTAAAGATCTTGCTGTTAGACTTAAGCAACGTAAATATAGTATAAGAACAGGACAAGAATCAAATTCCCTTGTTTAATCATGTTAAAGATTATGATCATTGTATTGAATGGATTAAAGCCAATATCAGTTATTAACTCTAAGTCCTGTACAATGAGAAATATCATTGAATCTTCTATTATTGAATGCGAAAAGAATTGTAACATTGATATATTAGTGATGATTTATACAAATTGGATATCTTTGTTGTTGATGAAGTTTGAAAACAGTTCCCCTTCTTACCCACCTAAGTTTATGATACGCTTGATGCCAGACTCGAACGCACCAAACCTCCATTCGGGTAGTCACTTGTTTACCAAATGGCGTCCTAGCTACGCCTCTTCGTTGTATATCAACTGACTTGCATTTCTCTCTTGTTTCTCCCCTGATGATGTGATTATTACACGGAAGTGCACTTGGGAACTCATCGTGTTTCATTTACCCCTTGGATTTATAGGAATATACCAATGGATGCTAATATAGTGATCAAGAGTTCGATTCCTATATATAAATGTATAACAGATAACTTTAATCATGAAAGTGCGGGCTCTGGTTAGTTATATGAACTAGATTAAGTGTGTCCTCTGCCCAAGAGGCTGCATAGGAATGGTATCAAGGAGATTAACATACGTACAAACAAAACACATATGTGCTAATAATCGTCCCTCGTTGCTAAAAACCTTTTTATAAGGATTAACATTATATCTGTTTAGAATTGGTAATCTCATGCAATACAATATGCACCTCCGTGGTGTAGCGGTTAACGTTAGTTGACCATGAAGCATTTACACGCCACCTGGAGATGAGCGCACAGGCTCGAATCTTGGTTGAGGTAGTTGGTGCACAGTCAACCCAGCTGTTCATCCACCCCTATGAGTTTGCTGACAAATTGTGTACCTGGCTCTGGCTGAGTCATATATGGAGAGAGAGAGAGAGAGAGAGAGAGAGAGAGAGAGAGAGAGAGAGAGAGAGAGAGAGAGAGAGAGAGAGAGAGAGAGAGAGAGAGCATTTGAGGTGGACCTAATCAGAGCATTCACTTACCCGTGTCGACTCAGCTAACGAAAAGTTTAAAAAACATTAAGCCTGACGTATTTTGCGGGTGAGCCAGTCTTACCTCCCATTCTCTTTATTGACGACCCTTAATACTACTTGTGTAGGCCTGACTTTACCTCCACCAAATGTGCTCAGGCAACTGACATAATCAGTCTATCTTTTACCTGCTCCAATGATGATCTCCACCACCAACCCAAATGTGGGCCTCATATTTCTCTGCAGTAATCACAACAACGCCATCCCTTCTATCCATTTCAGGATCTCGCATTATTTTCATCGAGACTTTTCTTTCTTCTGCGTTCGAGAGGTCCTCAAGGTATTTTTCCAATGCTAATATTAGCCGTTATATGTGTGATAATCACATCATCAGGGGAGACACAAGAGAGACACAAGAGAGAAATATAAGTCAGTTGATATATATCGAAGAGATGAAGCTAGGACGCCATTTGGTAAACATGCGATTGTCCACAACATAAAACAACCGTTCATAAACTTAACATTTTACAAATCTTATCAACAATAAAGTTATCTAATTTGTATAGACCATCACTAATATTAAGATTATAATTCTTTGTGTATCTAAAAATAGAAGACTCAATGATATTTCTCGTGGTAATAGAGTTAGATCTAATAACTGAGATAACATTACTCCAGTCAAAACAATGATCATAGTTTTTAACGTGATTAAACAAGGCATTTGATTCTTGTCCCATTCTCATACTATATTCATGTTCCTTAAGTCTAACAGAAAGATTCTTACCAGTCTGCCCAACATAAGCCTTATTACAATTTCTACATGGCACTTTATAGATGCAACCAATAAAATTTTCTGGTGAATTCCTGATTAAGATATTCTTTATAGTATTATTGTTGCTGAGGGCAACATTTACATTGAAAGATTTAAGCAACATGGGAAGTAAAGTAGAATTATTATCAAAAGGGAGAACTAAAAGATTCTTGGTGTCAATGGGAGGTTTTGGCTGAACTCTATAGAATGATTTCTTTGCTAACTAAAGGGATTTATCAATGAAAGATCTAGGTTACTTTAACTTAGTTCCCATAGAATATATCTTCTCAAACTCATCATCAAATAAACTCTGGACTGCAAATACGTAATGCCCTAAGGAACATAGATTGAAAAGATGATAATCTAACTCTGTCATGTTGAGATGAGCATTAATAGATATATGAGCATTAATTGGTAGGGTTTCTGTATATGCTAAATTTAATCTTGTTTCCTTGCCTATGGATTATGCAATCTAAAAATGACAACATATCATTATTTCCATTTTCTACAGCAAATTTGATGGAAGGTACTAAATTGTTAAGTAAGGGGAGAAATATTTGCAAATTTTCATTTGTTGGCCAAACACACGTACACACACACACACACACACACACACACACACACACACACACACACACACACACACACACACACACACACACACACACACACACACACACACACACACACACATATATATATATATATATATATATATATATATATATATATATATATATATATATATATATATATATATATATATATATATATATATATATTTATTTATTTTGCTTTGTCGCTGTCTCCCGCGTTTGCGAGGTAGCGCAAGGAAACAGACAAAAGAAATGGGCCATCCCACCCCCATACACAATGTATATACATACACGTCCAAACACGCAAATATACATACCTATACATCTCAATGTACACATATATATACACACACAGACATATACATATATACCCATGCACACAATTCACACTGTCTGCCTTTATTCATTTCCATCGCCACCTCGCCACACATGGAATACCATCCCCCTCCCCCCTCAATTGTGCGAGGTAGCACTAGGAAAAGACAACAAAGGTCCCATTCGTTCACACTCAGTCTCTAGCTGTCATGCAATAATTCCCGAAACCACAGCTCCCTTTCCACATCCAGGACCCACACAACTTTCCATGGTTTACCTCAGACGCTTCACATGCCCTGATTCAATCCACTGACAGCACGTCAACCCCGGTATACCACATCGATCCAATTCACTCTATTCCTTGCCCGCCTTTCACCCTCCTGCATGTTCAGGCCCCGATCACTCAAAATCTTTTTCACTCCATCTTTCCACCTCCAATTTGGTCTCACACTTCTCCTCGTTCCCTCCACCTCCGACACATATATCCTCTTGGTCAATCTTTCCTCACTCATTCTCTCCATGTGCCCAAACCATTTCAAAACACCCTCTTCTGCTCTCTCAACCATGTTCTTTTAATTTCCACACATCTCTCTTACCCTTACATTACTTACTCGATCAAACCACCTCACACCACACAATGTCCTCAAACATCTCATTTCCAGCACATCCACCCTCCGCACAACTCTATCCATAGCCCACGCCTTGCAACCATACAACATTGTTGGAACCACTATTCCTTCAAACATACCCATTTTTGCTTTCCGAGATAATGTTCTCGACTTCCACACATTCTTCACGGCTCCCAGGATTTTCGCCCCCTCCCCCACCCTATGATTCACTTCCGCTTCCATGGTTCCATCCGCTGCCAGATCCACTCCCAGATATCTAAAATACTTTACTTCCTCTAGTTTCTCTCCATTCAAACTTACCTCCCAATTGACTTGACCCTCAACCCTACTGTACCTAATAACCTTGCTCTTATTCACATTTACTCTTAACTTTCTTCTTTCACACACTTTACCAAACTCAGTCACCAGCTTCTGCAGTTTCTCACATGAATCAGCCACCAGCGCTGTATCATCAGCGAACAACAAGTGACTCACTTCCCAAGCTCTCTCATCAACAACAGACTTCATACTTGCCCCTCTTTCCAAATTCTTGCATTCACCTCTCTAACAACCCCATCCATAAACAAATTAAACAACCATGGAGACATCACGCACCCCTGCCGCAAACCTACATTCACTGAGAACCAATCACTTTCCTCTCGTCCTACACGTACACATGCCTTACATCCTCGATAAAAACTTTTCACTGCTTCTAACAACTTGCCTCCCACACCATATATTCTTAATACCTTCCATAGAGCATCTCTATCAACTCTATCATATGCCTTCTCCAGATCCATAAATGCTACATACAAATCCATTTGCTGTTCTAAGTATTTCTCATATACATTCTTCAAAGCAAACACCTGATCCACACATCCTCTTCCACTTCTGAAACCACACTGCTCTTCCCCAATCTGATGCTCTGTACATGCCTTCACCCTCTCAATCAATACCCTCCCATATAATTTACCGGGAATACTCAACAAACTTATACCTCTGTAATTTGAGCACTCACTCTTATCCCCTTTGCCTTTGTACAATGGCACTATGCACGCATTCCGCCAATCCTCAGGCACCTCACCATGAGTCATACATACATTAAATAACCTTATATATATATATATATATATATATATATATATATATATATATATATATATATATATATATATATATATATATATATATATATATATATATATATATATACATATATATATATATATATATATATATATATATATATATATATAAATATATATATATATATATATATATGTATATATATATATATATATATATATATATATATATATATATATATATATATATATATATATATATATATATATATATATATATATATATATATATATATATATATATATTCCTATGAGTCCACAGGGAAACTTTTCCCCGTGGACTTAAAGGAATATACTTGGTCACGCGCACAATTGTGATCCTTTACAACTGCAGAAGCTGGTGACTGAGTTTGGTAAAGTGTGTGAAAGAAGAAAGCTGGGAGTAAATGTGAATAAGAGCAAGTTTATTAGGTACAGTAGGGTTGAGGGACAAGTCAATTGGGAGGTAAGTTTGAATGAAGAAAAACTGGAGGAAGTGAAGTGTTTTAGATTGACGCTATAATTGCGGTGGTGACTGTGGTGGTGATTGTGGTGTTGATTGTGCTGGTGATTGCGGTGGTGATTGTGTTAGTAATTTTGGTGGTGATTGCGGTGGTGATTGTGGTGGTGATTGTGTTGGTGATGGCGGTGGTGGTTTTGGTGATTGTGGTGGTGTTGACGGAGACCATACTACTGGTGATGGCAGTGGTGGTGATTATAATCTTAACGTGGTGATGGTTCTAATGGTAGCGGTGGAGATGTTTGTTAGGGGGGTTGGGGGAAAATGGTTATTGAGGCATGCAATGGTTGTGATGATGAGGTTGTCAATGTTTGAGGTTGTGTTGACCGTGCTCACTGGTGGTACCAACGAAGTGTTGGCCCTGTTGATGACTGTAGTAATGATAATGATGATGATAATTCTGATAAAGATAATAACGATATTGATGATAATATAGATGATAATAATAATATTGATAATGACAACGATAAAGTGAAAACAGTTACGATGAAAATAATGATAATAATCATAACAATCATAATAATGATGATAATAACATTGAAAATAATAATAATAATAATAATAATGATAATAATAATAATAATAATACTAATAATAATAATGATGATGATAATGATGATAACGAAGTGAAGTGTTTTAGATATCTGAGAGTGAATTTAGCAGCGGATGGAACCATGGAAGCGTAAGTGAGTCACAGGGTGGGGGAGAGCCTTTGAGAACGACTAGCACTCACCGCGTGACTATGCTTTTGTTTAGAGTATAATTTACCCCAATCCCTTCAGCCATACTCAGCCCATCGACTATTTTAACTCCTGCTACGTTCTGTTACTATATACAGATCCTTGTGCTAAAATCCTTTACTCAAGGTGTTTCAATGTATATCTTAATGATTGGATAGGTTCTCTTCGGAATGATCCTATTGAAGTCGAGGAAAGCTCACATTTTTCCCCCATAATGATTGGGGCAAATGAAGTAAATATCTATTCTTATAGCCTGTTCTTTCAACACACTCAACCTTTTTTTCGTTTTTTTTTTTTCTTCTTTTTTGAACCATCTCGCTGTATATAGAATGTGTCTGCCTCCCTAGGTCATCTAAACAGAATTCTATTTCCTTCACTTCAGACTACGTTCTTACAACCCATAGCATCCCACGCCAAACGCCAACATTGGCTCTTTGAGAAGACTGACTTATCATCCTCACACATCTGAAGTAGCTTTCCTTCGGAACAGTACCGCTCCACCATCTACGGCACCTCCAGTTGCCAGGCTGACCCCATAGCAGAGGTTATCTGGACTGGAGTGGATTCCCTGCTTCTACAAAGTTTTTATCCCCCTGCAATCATGGTTCAATTTCTTTTTGCTCTTAAGTCTGTCACATCAGGCGCAAAGCTTGTCAGGGGAGTGGATTCCCTGCTTCTACAAAGTCTGCATCCGCCTCAATCATGGCTTGAATTCTTTTGCTCTCAAGCCTGTCATATCAGGCGCAGGGTGTGTCAGGGCATCGGTCTTCATCTCTGCTAGGAATCAATATAAAGATGTGAATAAAGAAAGTATGCTAATTTGACCTCTACAAACAAATCTTTTATGAGACCTTTACTTAACAAGAAGCATCTCCAGCAACTCTCTAATTCACCTTATCCTCACGTAACCTGATCACTCTACGACAAACTCTTACACTAATCAAGATCTTCCTATTAATACCTTATTCATCTACAAATCTATATACTTGATCATGAGCGTATCTGATGCCCCTTCCACTGCTACTGTTCCCTTTGTCATCCTCTTTTCACGTAATGTCTCTGCAAGTGGCCAAGGCGTACATGTTCTGGATGGCGTTCCATCACTTTTCCGAGAGCAGTTTGCCTACGAACTAACTCTCTGATCCTTGCTCAACTATTTCGTCTCTGTATTAAATTCTGGACTCTCCCTTCGACGTGGAAGCTTGCCTTAATGCACACTACTTAGTTATTAATCTATATGTTTATTCATAATTACCTTAGGATCAAATTCTATCAAAGAATCCTAGTGTTACCCAGGATGATTCTTAAAGGCTCCAGCAGTCCAAGGCTGCGCTGTTCGGTCGGATTGAGAAGATCTTTAACGAGACTGTTCTTCCAGTGATACAGCCTCGCTAAAGATGAGTTTTCTCTCTCAGTGTAACCTCGAGCGGGCGGAGTCCGGCAACACCTGCAACCAAGGCCATCTTAGCTGCCTCTTTTCCTTGTATATTAGCTGACTGTTATACGTCTTCTATATCATTCTTGTATCTCCCTTGATGATGTGATCATTACACGAAAGTGCACTTGGGAGCTTAACGCGTTTCATTTTCCTCGTGGTTATATGTAAATACTAGATCACGCGCACCGCTGTGATCTCTTGCATGTATGTTCTATAAACCGTGCAAACCCTTATCACCTAGGTGTGATTTAGATACATATTATCTGTTGAGATGGAAGATTCGTAAACTGAAGATGAGAAATAAATGTATAGACATAAAATCTACGTATCATTGTCAGCAAAACTCACACTCGTACAATCTCCCAGCAGTTCTCCAGCCTCCCACGCCAGAACCAGCAGGTGTGTAAGCTGTGAAGCAATATTGCTTTCTGTCCTAAGACTAATGGCCAACGTCTTGCACGTCAGGCAAGCAAATGTGGATGTGAGACACAGCTTGAGATAAACGAGGCACGGACTTAGGTGGACCAGAGGGTGGTATCTGTGAGCCAGCTCTGGTCTTGGACCTCTTAAGATAACACATATCTTTTAGATTCCAGTCGTTTATCGAACAGCGAGACATCCAGGAAATTAACTATCATCAAAGAAAGTACTAATTGTAACAACGTCTATCACTCAAAAGTGCCCAGTTTTGTGTTTCTGTTGTAATTCCGTTGTATTACAAAACGGATATTTATTCGTGATGCTTAACAGAAAACAGAGTCCCGTATGATCCTCGAACAGTGACAGACGCTACCATTATCCACGGGCAACAATGATGCCCGGATTTCGACCCGACCTAATTCCACACTGCGACTAGGAGGGAAGGAGGTGGTGGTGATTGTGGTGGTGGTTGTGGTGGTAGTTGTGGTTGTGATTACGGTGATGGTTGTGGTGATTGTGGTGGTGGTTGCGGTGGTGATTGTGGTGGTGATTGTAGTGGTAGTTGAGGTGGTGATTACGGTGATGGTTGTGGTGATTGTGGTGGTGTTGACGGAGACCATAATGCTGGTGTTAGCAGTGGTGGTGATTATAATCTTAACGTGGTGATGGTTCTAATGGTAGCGGTGGAGATGTTTGTTAGGGGAGTTGGGGGAAAATGGTTATTGAGGCATGTTGTGGTTGTGATGATGGGGTTGTTAATGTTTGTGGTTGTGTTGACCGTGCCCACTGGTGGTACCAGACGAAGTGTTGGCCCTGGTGATGATTGTGGCAATGTTAATGATAATGATAATCCTAAAAAAGATAATAATGATATTGATAATAAAGATGATAATATTAATGATGATAATGACAATGATAAAATGAAAACAATTACGGTGATAATAATGATAATAATAATAACAAATGATAATAATGATGATAATAATAATAACAGTAATGATAATAATGATAATAATAATAATAATAATAACAATAATAATAACAATGATAATAATAATAATAATAATAATAATAATAATAATAATAATAATAATAATGATAATGATAATGATAATAAAAATACTAATGATAATAATAATAATCATAATAATAGCAATGATAATAATAATAATAATAATAATGGCAATAATTATAATAATAATAATAATAACAATAATAATAATAATAATAATAATAATGATAATAATAATAATAATAATAATAATAATGATAATGACAATAACAATAATGATGATAATGAAGTGAAGTGTTTTAGGTATCTGAGAGTGAATTTAGCAGCGGATAGAACCATGGAGGCGGAAGTGAGTCACAGGGTGGGGGAAGGGGAGAAGATTCTGGGAACGTTGAAGAATGCGTCGAAGGCGAGAACGTTATCTCGGAGGGCAAAAATGGGTAAGTTTGAAGGAATAGTGGTTCCAACAATGTTATATGTTTGCGAGGCGTGGGCTATAGATAGGCTTGTGCGGAGGAGGATGGATGTGTTGGAAAAGAAATGTTTGAGGACAATAGGTGGTTTGATCGAGTAAGTAATGAAAGGGCAAGAGAGATGTGTGGTGATAAAAATTGGAGATGGAAGGATGGAGTGAAAAAGATTTTGAGCAATCGGGACCTGAACATACAGGAGGGAGAAAGGCATGAAGGAATAGAGTGATTTAGAACGATGTGGTATACTGGGGTCGACGTGCTGTCAGTAAATTGAACCAGGGCATGTGAAGCGTCTGGGGTAAACCATGGAATTTTGTGGGGCCCAGATGTGGAAAGGGAGCTTTGGTTTCGGCGCATTACACATGACAGCTAGAGACTGAGAGTGAACAAATGTGGCCTTTGTTGTCTTTTCCTAGTGCTACCTCGCGCGCGCGCGGGGTAGGGGGGTGCTATTTCATGTGTGGCGGAGTGGCGGTGGGAATGGATGAAGGCAGCAAGTATGGATATGTACGTGTGTATATGTGTATATGTCTGTGCATGTATATGTATGTGTACGTTGAAATGTGTAGGAATGTATATCTACGTGTGTGGGCGTTTATGTATATACGTGTGCATGTGGGTGGGTTGGGCCATTCTTTCGTCTGTTTCCTTGCGCTGCCTCGCTAACGCGGGAGACAGCGACTAAGTATAATAAAGAAAATGGTAATGATGATAATAATGATAATAATAATAATAATGATAATGATAATAGTGATGATAATTATAATAATAGTAATAATAATAATAATAATAATAATAATAATAATAATAATAATAATAATAATAATAATAATAATAATAATGATAATAATAATAATAATAATAACAATGATAATATAATAAGAACAATAACAATAATAATAATAGTGGAATTGATTATCTTAATACGTTCGGAGTTTCTCATTTAGGCGAGGTAGTGCCAGAAACAGATGACGAACGCGCTCCCATTTGCCCACATCATCTCTCTATCTGCCATGTACAATGCACTTGAACCATCATCCCCCACCCACAGTCAGCTCCCTATGATCATTCCGTGGTTTTTTTGACCGCTTCATATGTCCTGCTTCAGATTACTGACAGCACGTCGTCCCCGTATACCACATAGCTCCATTTATTCTATCCAAAGCGCGCCTCTCAACTTCCTAAATGTTGGCAACACAACGACTCTTCATCCCACATTTCCATATCTTTTCCAGTCTCCCCCTCCTCTTGCTCTCTCTGTTTGATTAATATTTCCTCTCAAACATCTCTTTTCGCTCATCTTCACCATATACTCAAACCATTTCAGTACAGCTAAGTAAGCTCTCAAAGTTATACTCTACTTACTGTCTCGCCTCTCTCTTACAGTGTCATTCCTCACGTGATCTACCAACCTCATTCATGCTTTGTTCCGCCCTGAAATTTCATTTTCCAAAATGTCCATCTCTTCCATTCTTTTTTCATTCAGGGTCCAAAGCAACACTATTGGAACCAAGATGTCCTCAGAATTACCCTATCTTTCCTCTAACAGGCATTAACTTCTACTTGCACTCAGAAACTTACCATCTTTCCCATCCTGAGACTCACTTCAACCTCTCAGGAATCTAAAGCACCCAACTTCTTCCACATCTTTCCCATTCAGATTTTTTTCCCAAAATAACCTTTCCCATTTGCCTTCCTTTCTCATCTCCCTGCTGTATCTCATAACCCTACTTTTGTAGACATTCACTCTCACCTTTCTCCTTCATCACATTATCCCACGCCCTGTCACCAACGTCTGGAATTCGTCTGGTGTCATTTGAAAAAAAAAGAAACGGATTCATTTCTCACCCTCCTCCATCGTCAGTATGCTGTAGTGTTACTTACCCCTCGCTCTATGGCCCCTACAGTCCCCTCCTCTCCGTCTGCTCATAAACAGATTAAACAACCACGGTGACATTACGCAGCCCTGAAACAAATAACCGAAAACCACTCACACTCCTCTATTCCTACTCCCACACATACCTTTCTGTCCTCTTAACCTCCAACTCCCCAAATCTGCATTAACTAGCTTCACATTCTCTTCATATTTACTTAGTGGAAAAAGTATTGCAGAAAATCGATAGTAAATGTCTTATCAAACCTGAAAGTTACGCTCAAACCCACCCTGAAATAAACCTGTATTTTCCCTTCCTAAACCATATTGCACTACTGTTACTCACATTATCTCTCAGCTTCCTGCAATCACACACCCTCACGAAATCAGACACCAGCTTCTACAGTTTCTCACTCGAGACAATCAGCGTAAGTAACTAAACTAGGAACTTTTTTATTTTCTAGAGAAATGAATTATGGATTTGTTGGTCCGTGAAGTGCTGCACCTAAACGAAAGTATGATAAGAGCGTCACAATATATTCTAAAAGCAAATCCGAGGTATACTTCACTATACTTCGTGGTATAACGGGAAGCGTCCATGACAGTGACGCATTTGCGTACTGCCCGGGGGGATCAAATCCTGGTCGTTGCAGTCAACCACAGTCGACCCAGGTGTTTATCCTCTCGTAGGGGATGGTCTATAAATTGTGCACCTGGCTTAGGTTTAGAGCCAGCATAAAAAGAAAAACTACTCCTCAGTTACAATATTCAAGATATATCTATGTCTCTCTTCATTTGCATCAGCAATATATAATTCAATATTAGTTCTGAAAAACATAACATTATGGCTCTGCACTAAGAAAATTCCGACCTTTTTACTAGAGATGGTAAGAAAAATGTTTAACTTTTTTCTTTTACATATACAGTTAAAAAGTTATCTTTTGTATATTGTGCAATTTAGTCATATCATTATGATAATAATCACCGGCAAAGTGTTAAGCTATGACTGATGAATTAAAAGATATTCTCTTTCTTTTTCCAAATTCTGCCGCAAAAGCTGCCGTTTAAGCTGAAATGTACATTTCCTTCGTTGGATGAATACATGAAGCTGTTACAAAACATTCACACACACATAATGGCATTATTTTAATGAATTATGATCACGAACGAGATAAGTGTTGTTAATTGTTTCAGGTCTGACTACACTTCTCTAGTTACATTTACACTCACATTTACGATTGTATTTACATAATCTCTCATATCCCTCTTTCACACTTCGTTCTCATCAAGCTAGCGAGATATTTTTCAGAATCAGAGAGCAAAATATCGGAGATGAAAGACGAGGCGAGACACTAATGTGGAAATTATCTGATTCTTTAAACACCTTATCAAAGATTTCGAACCTCAAACTCACTATGTTCCTGAAGAGAGACAAGAATACTTGTTCTCAGACCAACACTACCACAAGACAGAACAGCCGGAGCAAATAAGACCAACCAATAAGCAAAGTCTCATAACTCAATAGCAGGAAACAGTTGTATATAGATTGAATCAGATCATCGAGAACAGGTTCGAATGGGTTAGAATCTTGATCGTGGTAGTCGGCCCATAGTCAGTCCATAGTCCACCCAGCTGTTCATCCCATCACATAGGTACCTGGCGTAGGCTTGGATATATATATATATATATATATATATATATATATATATATATATATATATATATATTTCCATTTTGCTTTGTCGCTGTCTCTCGCGTTTGCGAGGTAGCGCAAGGAAACAGACGAAAGAAATGGCACAACCCACCCCCATACACAGGTATATACATACACGTCCACACACGCAAATATACATACCTATACATCTCAATGTAGACATATATATACATACACAGACATATACATATATACCCATGCACACAATTCACAGTGTCTGCCCCTATTCACTCCCATCGCCACACATGGAATACCCTCCCCCTCCCCCCTGATGTGTGCGAGGTAGCGCTAGGAAAATACAACAAAGGCCCCATTCGTTCACACTCAGTCTCTAGCTGTCATGCAATAATGCCCGAAACCACAGCTCCCTTTCCACATCCAGACCACATACAACTTTCCATAGTTTACCCCAGACGCTTCACATGCCCTGATTCAATCCACTGACAGCACGTCAACCCCGGTATACCACATCGATCCAATTCACTCTATTCCTTGCCCGCCTTTCACCCTCCTGCATGTTCAGGCCCCGATCACTGAAAATCTTTTTTCACTCCATCTTTCCACCTTCAATTTGGTCTCCCACTTCTCCTCGTTCCCTCCACCTCTTACACATGTATCCTCTTGGTCAATCTTTCCTCACTCATTCTCTCCATGTGCCCAAACCATTTCAAAACACCGTCTTCTGCTCTCTCAACCAAGCTCTTTTTATTTCCACACATCTCTCTTACCCTTACATTACTTACTCGATCAAACCACCTCACACCACACATTGTCCTCTAACATCTCATTTCCAGCACATCCACCCTCCTGCGCACAACTCTATCCATAGCCCACGAATCGCAACCATATAACATTGTTGGAACCACTATTCCTTCAAACATACCCATTTTTGCTTTCGGAGATAATGTTCTCGACTTCCACACATTCTTCAAGGCTCCTAGGATTTTCGCCCCCTCCCCCACCCTACGATTCACTTCCGCTTCCATGGTTCCATCCGCTGCCAGATCCACTCCCAGATATCTAAAACACTTTACTTCCTCCAGTTTTTCTCCATTCAAACTTACCTCCCAATTGACTTGTCCCTCAACCCTACTGTACCTAATAACCATGCTCTTATTAACATTTACTCTTAACTTTCTTCTTTCACACACTTTACCAAATTCAGTCACCAGCTTCTGCAGTTTCTCACATGAATCAGCCACCAGCGCTGTATCATCAGCGAACAACAACTGACTCACTTCCCAAGCTCTCTCATCCACAACAGACTTCATACTTGCCCCTCTTTCCAAAACTCTTGCATTCACCTTCCTAACAACCCAATCCATAAACAAATTAAACAACCATGGAGACATCACACACCCCTGCCGCAAACCTACATTCACTGAGAACCAATCACTTTCCTCTCTTCCTACACGTACACATGCCTTACATCCTCGATAAAAACTTTTCACTGCTTCTAACAACTTGCCTCCCACACCATATATTCTTAATACCTTCCACAGAGCATCTCTATCAAATCTATCATATGCCTTCTCCAGATCCATAAATGCTACATACAAATCCATTTGCTTTTCTAAGTATTTCTCACATATATTCTTCAAAGCAAACACCTGATCCACACATCCTCTACCACTTCTGAAACCACACTGCTCTTCCCCAATCTGATGCTCTGTACATGCCTTCAATCTCTCAATCAATACCCTCCCATATAATTTACCAGGAATACTCAACAAACTTATACCTCTGTAATTTGAGCACTCACTCTTATCCCCTTTGCCTTTGTACAATGGCACTATGCACGCATTCCGCCAATCCTCAGGCACCTCACCATGAGTCATACATACATTAAATAACCTTACCAACCAGTCAACAATACAGTCACCCCCATTTTTAATAAATGTCACTGCAATACCATCCAAGCCTGCTGCCTTGCCGGCTTTCATCTTCCGCAAAACTTTTACTACCTCTTTTCTGTTTACCAAATCATTTTCCCTAACCCTCTCACTTTACACACCACCTCGACCAAAACGCCCTATATCTGCCACTCTATCATCAAACACATTCAACAAACCTTCAAAATACTCACTCCATCTCCTTCTCACATCACCACTACTTCTTATCACCTCCCCATTTGCGCCCTTCACTGAAGTTTCCATTTGCTCCCTTGTCTTACGCACTTTATTTATCTCCTTTAAAAACATTTTTTTATTCTCCCTACAATTTAATGATAATCTCTCACCCCAACACTCATTTGCCCTCTTTTTCACCTCTTGCACCTTTCTCTTGACCTCCTGTCTCTTTCTTTTATGCATCTCCCACTCAACTGCATTTTTCCCTGCAGAAATCGTCCAAATGCCTCTCTCTTCTCTTTCGCTAATAATCTTACTCTTCATCCCACCACTCACTACCCTTTCTAATCAACCCACCTCCAACGCTTCTCATGCCACAAGCATCTTTTGCGCAATCCAACCCTGATTCCCATTGCTAATGCTACATTCCTCCCATTCCTCCACCACTCCCCTTACTTCCATTGTTCTCACCTTTTTCCATTCTGTACTCAGTCTCTCCTGGTACTTCCTCACACAAGTCTCCTTCCCAAGCTCACTTACTCTCACCACCCTCTTCACCCCAACATTCACTCTTCTTTTCTGAAAACCCATACAAATCTTCACCTTAGCCTCCACAAGATAATGATCAGACATCCCTCCAGTTGCACCTCTCAGCACATTATCATGCAAAAGTCTCTCTTTCGCGCGCCTGTCAATTGACACGTAATCCAATAACGCTCTCTGGCCATCTCCCCTAGTTATATACGTATACTTATATATATCTCGCTTTTGAAACCAGGTATTCCCAATCATCAGTCATTTTTCAGCACATAAATCTACAAGCTCTTCACCATTTCCATTTACAACACTGAACACCCCATGTATACCAATTATTCCCTCAACTGCCGCATTACTCACCTTTGCATTCAAATCACAAATCACTATAACCCGGTCTCGTGCATCAAACCACTAACACACTCATTCACCTGCTACAAAAACACTTGCCTCTCATGGTCTTTCTTCTCATGCCCAGGTGCATATGCACCAATAATCACCCATCTCTCTCCATCAGCTTTCAGTTTTACCCATAGTAATCGAGAATTTACTTTCTTACATTCTATCACATACTCCTACAACTCCTGTTTCAGGAGTACTGCTACTCCTTCCCTTGCTCTTGTCCTCTCACTAACCCCTGACTTTACTCCCAAGACATTGCCAAACCACTCTTCCCCTTTACCCTTCAGCTTCGTTTCACTCAGAGCCAAAACATCCAGGTTCCTTTCCTCAAACAAACTACCTATCTCTCCTTTTTTCACATCTTGGTTAAATCCACACACATTTAGACACCCCAATCTGAGTCTACGAGGAGGATGAGCACTCCCCGTGTATCTCCTTCTGTTTCACATTTTTAGAAAGTTCAAATACAAGGAGGGGAGGATTTATGGTCCCCCGCTCCCGTCCCCTCTTGTCGCTTTCTACGACACGTGAGGAATGCGTGGGAAGTATTCTTTCACCCCTATCCCCAGGGATAATATATATATATATATATATATATATATATATATATATATATATATATATATATATATATATATATATATATATATATATATATATATATTTTTTCTCTTTTATTTTTTGTTTTGTAGCTGTCTCCCGCGTTTGCGAGGTAGCGCAAGGAAACAGACGAAAGAAATGGACCAACCCACCCCCATACACATGTATATACATACGTCCACACACGCAAATATACATACCTACACAGCTTTCCATGGTTTACCCCAGACGCTTCACATGCCCTGATTCAACCAACTGACAGCACGTCAACCCCGGTATACCACATCGATCCAATTCACTCTATTCCTTGCCCTCCTTTCACCCTCCTGCATGTTCAGGCCCCGATCACACAAAATCTTTTTCACTCCATCTTTCCACCTCCAATTTGGTCTCCCACTTCTCCTCGTTCCCTCCACCTCCGACACATATATCCTCTTGGTCAATCTTTCCTCACTCATTCTCTCCATGTGCCCAAACCATTTCAAAACACCCTCTTCTGCTCTCTCAACCACGCTCTTTTTGTTTCCACGCATCTCTCTTACCCTTACGTTAATTACTCGATCAAACGACCTCACACCTCACATTGTCCTCAAACATCTCATTTCCAGCACATCCATACTCCTGCGCACAACTCTATCCATAGCCCACGCCTCGCAACCATACAACATTGTTGGAACCACTATTCCTTCAAACATACCCATTTTGCTTTCCGAAATAATGTTCTCGACTTCCACACATTCTTCAAGGCTCCCAGAATTCTCGCCCCCTCCCCCACCCTATGATCCACTTCCGCTTCCATGGTTCCATCCACTGCCAGATCCACTCCCAGATATCTAAAACAATTTACTTCCTCCAGTTTTTCTCCATTCAAACTTACCTCCCAATTGACTTGACCCTCAACCCTACTGTACCTAATAACCTTGCTCTTATTCACATTTACTCTTAACTTTCTTCTTTCACACACTTTACCAAACTCATTCACCAGCTTTTTTTTTTTTCTTTTTTTAACTTTCTAAAATGGGATATATATATATATATATATATATATATATATATATATATATATATATATATATATATATATATATATATATATATATATATATATATATATATATATATATATATATATATCCCTGGGGATAGGGGATTAAGAATACTTCCCACGTATTCCCTGCGTGTCGTAGAAGGCGACTAAAAGGGGAGGGAGCGGGAGGCTGGAAATCCTCCCCTCTCGTTTTTTTTTAATTTTCCAAACGAAGGAACAGAGGAGGGCCAGGTGAGGATATTTCCACAAAGGCCCAGTCCTCTGTTCTTAACGCTACCTCGCTAATGCGGGAAATGGCGAATAGCTTAAAAGAAAAAAGAAAAATATATATATATATATATATATATATATATATATATATATATATATATATATATATATATATATATATATATATATATATATATATATACATATGAAAAATGTAAGAAATAATTTAGAAAACTGAAACTTCTAGCTTGAAATAAAATGAAAAATGAATGTCACATAATGGTTCAACCTCTGGCTATGGAAAAGGGAAATGTACAATTTATTTACACAAACTTCAATAGTAGTTTTCATCAATTTAACCACTGTATCATACTGCCTGGTCCACTTCTCTTATCATGAAACTGGAATATTGGCTTATGATGTTTCTCAATTGTCTTCATTACACAAAGTATAACCATATCTTGGATACATGAGGGTAGGTAGTTGGTCATCCGCCATAATAAAGCCTTGACAGACCAAAAGTTTATCTGGACTTCAATTTTTCCAGTACATTCATGAAAAATACCTTTTTGCTTTCCATCTCTATCACTTTGAAAAATGCTCCCTTTGTTCACATTTCAATGAAAGAATAAGCTTCAATGTCTAAGCTACATTCTTTTCCAATTTCACTATTTTCTTGTCAGAGCACTACGTATGAAAACTATCACTCCAGTAACACAACTATAAACATTTACTTCCCCTTTAGAAAATATACATGTGTGTGTGTGTGTGTGTGTGTGTGTATACGAATAGAGTACATATGAATGCGTACTAAGGGGCGATCATACCCTAGCAGTAGCACTCCCGCTATATATATATATATATATATATATATATATATACTAAAGGGAATGGGGGAGGAATGGGATGTATTTAGGGAATCAGTGATGGATTGCGCAAAAGATGCTTGTGGCATGAGAAGAGTGGGAGGTGGGTTGATTAGAAAGGGTAGTGAGTGGTGGGATGAAGAAGTAAGAGTATTAGTGAAAGAGAAGAGAGAGGCATTTGGACGATTTTTGCAGGGAAAAAATGCAATTGAGTGGGAGACGTATAAAAGAAAGAGGCAGGAGGTCAAGAGAAAGGTGCAAGAGGTGAAAAAAAGGCCAAATGAGAGTTGGGGTGAGAGAGTATCATTAAATTTTAGGGAGAATAAAAAGATGTTCTGGAAGGAGGTAAATAAAGTGCGTAAGACAAGGGAGCAAATGGGAACTTCAGTGAAGGGCGCAAATGGGGAGGTGATAACAAGTAGTGGTGATGTGAGAAGGAGATGGAGTGAGTATTTTGAAGGTTTGTTGAATGTGTTTGATGATAGAGTGGCAGATATAGGGTGTTTTGGTCGAGGTGGTGTGCAAAGTGAGAGGGTTAGGGAAGATGATTTGGTAAACAGAGAAGAGGAAGTAAAAGCTTTGCGGAAGATGAAAACCGGCAAGGCAGCGGGTTTGGATGGTATTGCAGTGGAATTTATAAAAAAAGGGGGTGACTGTATTGTTGACTGGTTGGTAAGGTTATTTAATGTATGTATGACTCATGGTGAAGTGCCTGAGGATTGGCGGAATGCGTGCATAGTGCCATTGTACAAAGGCAAAGGGGATAAGAGTGAGTGCTCAAATTACAGAGGTATAAGTTTGTTGAGTATTCCTGGTAAATTATATGGGAGGATATTGATTGAGAGGGTGAAGGCATGTACAGAGCATCAGATTGGGGAAGAGCAGTGTGGTTTCAGAAGTGGTAGAGGATGTGTGGATCAGGTGTTTGTTTGAAGAATGTATGTGAGAAATACTTAGAAAAGCAAATGGATTTGTATGTAGCATTTATGGATCTGGAGAAGGCATATGATAGAGTTGATAGAGATGCTCTGTGGAAGGTATTAAGAATATATGGTGTGGGAGGCAAGTTGTTAGAAGCAGTGAAAAGTTTTTATCGAGGATGTAAGGCATGTGTACGTGTAGGAAGAGAGGAAAGTGATTGGTTCTCAGTGAATGTAGGTTTGCGGCCGGGGTGTGTGATGTCTCCATGGTTGTTTAATTTGTTTATGGATGGGGTTGTTAGGGAGGTGAATGCAAGAGTTCTGGAAAGAGGGGCAAGTATGAAGTCTGTTGGGGATGAGAGAGCTTAGGAAGTGAGTCAGTTGCTGTTCGCTGATGATACAGCGCTGGTGGCTGATTCATGTGAGAAACTGCAGAAGCTGGTGACTGAGTTTGGTAAAGTGTGTGAAAGAAGAAAGTTAAGAGTAAATGTGAATAAGAGCAAGGTTATTAGGTACAGTATGGTTGAGGGTCAAGTCAATTGGGAGGTGAGTTTGAATGGAGAAAAACTGGAGGAATTGAAGTGTTTTAGATATCTGGGAGTGGATCTGGCAGCGGATGGAACCATGGAAGCGGAAGTGGATCATAGGGTGGGGAGGGGGCGAAAATTTTGGGAGTCTTGAAGAATGTATGGAAGTCGAGAACATTATCTCGGAAAGCAAAAATGGGTATGTTTGAAGGAATAGTGGTTCCAACAATGTTGTATGGTTGCGAGGCGTGGGCTATGGATAGAGTTGTGCGCAGGAGGATGGATGTGCTGGAAATGAGATGTTTGAGGACAATGTGTGGTGTGAGGTGGTTTGATCGAGTAAGTAACGTAAGGGTAAGAGAGACGTGTGGAAATAAAAAGAGCGTGGTTGACAGAGCAGAAGAGTGTGTTTTGAAATGGTTTGGGCACATGGAGAGAATGAGTGAGGAAAGATTGACCAAGAGGATATATGTGTCGGAGGTGGAGGGAACGAGGAGAAGAGGGAGACCAAATCGGAGGTGGAAAGATGGAGTGAAAAAGATTTTGTGTGATCGGGGCCTGAACATGCAGGAGGGTGAAAGGAGGGCAAGGAATAGAGTGAATTGGAGCGATGTGGTATACCGGGGTTGACGTGCTGTCAGTGGATTGAATCAAGGCATGTGAAGCGTCTGGGGTAAACCATGGAAAGCTGTGTAGGTATGTATATTTGCGTGTGTGGACGTATGTATATACATGTGTATGGGGGTGGGTTGGGCCATTTCTTTCGTCTGTTTCCTTTGCGCTACCTCGCAAACGCGGGAGACAGCGACAAAGAAAAAAAGAAAAAAAAAAAAATATATATATATATATATATATATATATATATATATATATATATATATATATATATATATATATATATATATATATATATATATATACTTATATATATATACACATATACCCATCCACACTTGCTGCCTTCATCCATTTCCGACGCCACCTCGCCACACATGAAATAACAACCCCCTCATCTACGCGAGGTAGCGCTAGGAAAAGACAAGAAAGGCCACATTTGTTCACACTGAGTCTCTAGCTGTCGTGTATATTCCCACATCCAGGCCCGACAAACTTTCCATGGTTCACCCCTGCTTCCAAATCCATGATAATCAATGAGGATGACTTATGGGAAGGTTTGTATGTATATGGCACTGAGTCAGTGAAGAAAGTAAAGTTGCAGTTGTTTAGATGAGACGATCTCATCTCTCCCTCCCACTACAACTTCTTCAAAGTATTGTATCTCTGTGTAGAAATAATGTCTCCTCTGTTGATGGTCTTATTTTACGAACTGTGTCCATCGTTGTTGATTCCCAGGACCATCGTGAAGACCAGGCCCTTTGTTCGACCTTCAACAGTCGTAACCCATAGACCACCGCTGGGATTCACCTTTCTATCAGTTATACTTTGCCTCGGTAGCTAGGGACCAGTGATGTTTTGATGAGGAAAACACACTGGTAACTTAGACAAGATTCCCATCAACTACGCAGACTATTGGGGTTTAATATTTAGTAATATAGATTGGTGGTTGTTTATTTACCTATGAACAGATATACCAAACATTCAATTTGACCGAAGTTTCCAGTCATCAGATAAACTATTATGGTTGATATTCGAGTGAGTCAGTAATATTTAACTATGATTCGAGATACAATGATTCGAGATTTTCTAACCTTATTGTAAGATTTCTAAAATGTGATCACTGAAGCCAATAGTGTACAAGAGGTAAATTCAAAGATTTCTTTAAATCTCAAAAACTCTATTACTAGCCTCATTTAACCCATCCACCAAGTTAAGACCCAGATCAACATGGTCATAAAGTTAGTACACCACAACAAGAATTGGTCCATGTAATGCGTCGCTCAGTTCGTCTTGCTTCTTATGAAATGGTTAGGTCTTTTAGCCCGAGATCTCGCCGACCATCCGATGGAGTACTGAAGGAATCTCAGGGTCCGAGTGAAGGAGGGTAGATTTTGCTCTTAGTTTAAAATGGAAGTTAAATTCGTTTTGCTTTGGTTATAAAGTGGTATTTTGTGATGCTACTGATGATAAATATAGATTACCAGATTTCTGGATTTGATTTTATTTGATTTTGTGCCACTGTGATATTCGGCAGTTTATACATTTCTCTCGGAGAGCTGCAGGTCGTGTTTCGCCGACTGTGGTTTATTTAAGAGAACACAGAGAGAATATTTTGAAGCTCTTGATTCGACAAGTGTCCTTGTTGTAAACGTCCTTCTTTCCTGTAACTTTATGTACTCGCTGCTGTATGTATTTTTCCATAAATGTTTAGGTGCTGAGCACAGAGAAGGGAATGACATAATGGAATCCCAAATTGTTATTTTGGGTTATTTTCATATTTGCAAAGCCAGTTGTATTGGTGAACGCCGTCCTGTTTCACGGGTCCATATGATCCCTAAGTTTTGTTAACCTTTGGTTAAGTTTGTGATATGCAAACTTAGGTTGTCAGTGTTTGTTAAGATGGTTCTACATGTTCCATGTCTACTTGGTTTAAGCTTCCTGTGAGCTGTTAAAGTGAGAGGTCGTCATCTTCCCCATCTTAGGTGGTGGTTATCCCCGGGTCATTAGCGTTTATCACTCGTCTCATCTTGGCACTGATGGTTGAAGTTATCTTACATAGGTTTCTCTTTGTCACGAATTTCCTTTGGGCTCATGTGTTTCGTATCTTCTCTCGACATTTTACCTTTGCCTCTCGCAAAGCTCTTTATATTCACAAAAGCTCCTTCCTTGTCCGTAGATTTTCTTTTCAACGTTGAAGTCTCCAGTCACGGACGAAAGTCCACATCAAGGCCGAGCCTTAATGAAAATATAGAGAGGATTATCAAAGGAGGGAAAGAGGCAAGGGAAAGTATCTACGAAATTTGGAGGAAGTGAAAAACCCAGGACTTCTGACCAGGGAATCGCACACACTATCACTGCTCCCACTGTGGCTTGGAGGCTGGGAGAGTCTGCTGGGGTCAGGAACGTATGATGGGGCGAGTGTGGTCCTGCGTTGAAAACCTCCGCGATAGGAAGAAGGAAAAAAAAGAAGTAATACTGCTGAAAATACTGGCCTTGTAGAGCTGGTCACCATGTCCTCCGCAGCCCAGGAGAGAGAGAGAGAGAGAGAGAGAGAGAGAGAGAGAGAGAGAGAGAGAGAGAGAGAGAGAGAGAGAGAGAGAGAGAGAGAGAGAGAGAGAGAGAGAGAGAGAGAGAGAGAGAGAGAGAGAGAGGAAGCTTTCTGCTGCTCAGCTGCCGTTTCTATGCATGGAAGCGACTGATGCAGGCCGGGTCATCAACGTCAGAGGCAATTTGTCGTGTGCAGAGGAAAGAAAAAAAGAAAAAGTCTACGTAGCAATTCCTGCTTCATGTCATAGGCGTCAAGTGAAGGTGTCGGTAAGGTCGGCTCCCGCTGCCTGGTTGGTTAGCTGGTTCAGGCTAATGCCCTAAAATCACCACTCATTATGCACTGTTGGAAGTGAGATGGTCGTCTGATCCAGACTAGAATGAAGGTAAAGCCTGCAAATGACACAGTGTATAATGATGTTATTCATCACTTTCCAAAAACTGATTTCCATGTGATAAGATTCTTGTAGTCTTTCCACTTGTGAGAATAAGACATTAGACTCCAACTCAGTAAGGGAAGTATATTCATGTTGCTTTGAGCTTGTTCCCAAGTCTTCGCTTGTCTTTCATGCAATAACTGACTTCTCTTATCACTGAGCGGGAAATGAACTACACATCCACATGCTTGAAAGAATTTCTACATTCAGGATTCTGTTTGCATTTAGATTTCTGACAGACACGTTGATAAGTAGGTTCTTAAAACTAGTAAACTCCTAATACCACAGGCCTATACTCATGCTAGAAGAATGGTATTCCTTATGATTTATTTAATCTTTGTACATTAAGGATAATGCATTTACCAGTGACATATATAACCACAGGCCTATACTCATGCTAGAAGAATGGTATTCCTTATGATTTATTTAATCTTTGTACATTAAGGATAATGCATTTACCAGTGACATATATAACCACAGGCCTATACTCATGCTAGAAGAATGGTATTCCTTATAATTTATTTAATCTTTGTACATTAAGGATAATGCATTTACCAGTGACATATATAACCACAGGCCTATACTCATGCTAGAGGAATGGTATTCCTTATGATTTATTTAATCTTTGTACATTAAGGATAATGCATTTACCAGTGACATATATATCTGGTCGAATGCTGCCCAGGAATTATGTAGGCAAATATGTATTTACACACACATGTCGTCTTCCTATAGCTTAATCCGGGAGAGAGAGGTCGTTCAAATGTTCAAAGAATCATATGACCGGTGTAGACCCCGTTGTTCACCAGTGTGAGACGAAGGGTATTCGAGTACATAGTGTTCGAATACTTCTTCCTATTAGCCATGCCCATAGCCTAGCGGTAACATTTCCGCCTATGGCACAGGGGTCCCGGGTTCGATCCTGGCTGTTGGAGGTTTGTAAATTCTATGAAGGTGCGCGTTCCTATGCACTTTTTTCGTATATATTATATATATATATATATATATATATATATATATATATATATATATATATATATATATATATATATATATATATATGTATATATATATTCCTATGAGTCCATGGGAAAAATAAAACACGATAATTTCTTAGTATTATCAATTAAGATAGATTCAGTGACGTTATGTGTGGCCTAATCAGTAGAGGGGTATAAAATAACAAGATTTGCAAGATCTATGAGGTGATCATTTTCATGACAATGCTTAGCAATCGCATTTTTGTGGTCATCCTTGCTTGCTGAATGACGGTGCCAATAACACCTCTCCGTTACAGTTTTACCAGTCTGACCTATATTAATATATTCACATGCTTTGCATTTGACGGCATAAACACCCCCAATTGTTGCATGATGTGGCCTAGTATTTATTAAGGTCTTGCTGATGGTGTTATTGTACTGGAAAGCAACATTACTAGAACTGTTGTTCAGAACATGTCTTAGATTAGCTAAGTTAAGAGAATTGGACAACGCTAAACATTTACACTTATCTTTACGTCACATTTTTATAACAAAATATTTACATCAATTGTTCTTGAGTTGAAGTTGCATCATAAAGGTCGACCATGTGTCAGGTTTCACCTGATTGAGGTCATCAGGGAGATGTCAGGTCAAGGTTAGATTGAGGGAGGGTCACAGAGACCCTTATGCCAACCTCAGCTCTCAGTAATTACAAGGTCACTTGACCTTACTCCATGTTTTCTGTATACATATCCTCAACTGTATCTATATTCCTTCTCTGTAGCTAGTCCTCCAAAGATGTGGTAATACATGAAGGTGCTCAGGATTCTTGTGTTCTCTTTTCCTAGTGGCGTTTCTGCATAAATGTGTCTTTGTGTGTGTATATACATATATATATATATATATATATATATATATATATATATATATATATATATATATATATATATATATATATATATATATATATATATATATTTTTTTCTTTCAAACTATTCGCCATTTCCCGCGTAAGCGAGGTAGCGTTAAGAACAGAGGACTGGGCCTTTGTGGAATATCCTCACCTGGCCCCACTCTGTTCCTTCTTTTAGAAAATTAAAAAAAAATGAGAGGGGAGGATATCCAGCCCCCCGCTCCCTCCCCTTTTAGTCGCCTTCTACGACACGCAGGGAATACGTGGGAAGTATTCTTAATTCCCTATCCCCAGGGATAATATATATATATATATATATATATATATATATATATATATATATATATATATATATATATATATATATATTCATAAATTCATTTACTGTAAAACCCTCTGAGATTAAGAATTGTCATAATCATCATTTTCATCGAACTCATTTCTTGCACAGGTGCCGAATGAGCTTCATCAATATACAAGTGCCACACCTTCTACAATGCAGGTGAGATCTGGAGTCTGGCAGTCACTTTACCTGGCGAATGTCTCAGTGGACGTTCTGTATTTCTACCTTAGCTATTACATAGTCTAGGCTGGCCCAGCAGAGACAGAAAGTCGTGATAGATTGCCGATGTCAATGCTTTTCACAGATTCAGTGGCGATTTCTGGGTCTTTCTAGCATTTTGGAAAGAAACCCACACACTGTCTAACCTACACGTTGCTGGAACTCTTCTCCTCACGCTATGGAATCATGAGGTTTTCCATTAACCCACAAGAACCTCAAAGCTCTGGTCGCCAAGAGAATAAGAAGATAGCAATAATTTCACCACAGAATTCGAGCCACAAGAAACCATTTTCATGTCTTTGTAGGAGAGCCAGAGGCTTTTCCCTTTGGAAGGCAAGGTACTTCCTAACCATTAGAGAAACGGGGGCTTTCAGGCTTAACCTGTAGAGGATGTGGCCGCTCTACAGCTCTACGAGAAGACGGGCTCTCTTACTAGCCTTGTATAGAGCCGTGGAGAACATGACCGGTCGGCCGGGCAGTGAAGACTCTCTCAAACCCACCTCACGGGGAGCAGCTTCCTCACGACTCATAAATAATGTAGAGGCTATCTCATCACGTCAAGGGGTAGGAGGGCAGTCGCTGCTCTTCCATCTACCCATCCTCAAGGGGGGAATCTTAGTCTGGAGATCACAGTGGAGACACAGGCTCCATCTATCTGTCCAGAAAGCGAGGTCGTTCCAGCTCTCTGGGGAGACATTTGAAGATTTTCTCCTCCTCACTCCGGCACTAATGTTTACGGAAGTGTAAAACGACAGCAGAGTGACGCTTTACATTACGATAACGTGTGGTACCTGTTGAATTATGGTAACATATGGTACCAGTTGAATTATGGTAACATATGGTACCTGTTGGATTATGGTAACATATGGTACCTGTTGAATTATGGTAACATATGGGACCTGTTTGATCATGATAACATATGGTACCTGTTTAATTATGGTAACATATGGTACCTCTTTAATTATAGTAACATATGGTACCTGTTTGATCATGGCAACATATGGTACCTGTTTAATTATGGTAACTTATGGTACCTGTTTGATAATGGTAACATATGGTATCTGTTTAATCATGATAACATAAGGTACCTGTTTATTTATGTTATCTATCTCGTGTTTAACTTGTCGTCAGGTATGAGAGTAGTCTTATCGTGTGTCCGTACGAAGGCTGCTTATAACAAGAGACTGATACCAGTTGGAGCTTTGAATGGAAGGGTCGGTAATGAGGCAGGTGAGGGTTTAACTTCAGGGCGTGAGCTGCTTACTGTAAAAGAATATGATAAATTACTTCTCGAGTTCTGTGTCGAAGTAGGAGTGAAAGTGTACACTCATGTATATCCCCTGTCAACAGTCTTTTTTCAGCATACAATTCCACTAGGTTTTTACTATTTCCATTTACCGGTTTGTAAGGATTCACGCTACTCCAGACGCTCTCTCTCTCATCATTATTTACCGCTTTCCAGAGCAGACAAGATGGCAAAGTGAGGGTATACAAAACGTTTGTACCCTAGAGACCTCGCATGCTCGATCTGAAGACACTCCGTTCGTCCGGAAGAGTTGGCTGCGCCGTCAACCAGTTCGACAACTCTTGAGTTTAGTCGACCAACAGACAGACGTGGGCGAGGGAATCGAACCGTTGGTTCTCACACATCCTGAGGCATTCTAATACACCCGCGTCTCTCACCTTCGCTCTTTACCTTCCTCCCGTCACAAGAGCCCAACGTTCTCAGCACCAAGACCTTGCGTGCGTGGGTAAGTTGGGTGATGTGATCTCACTGGTATATGGAATAAATAGAAAGAATAGAACTAAAACCAAGTCACACTGAAGGATTAAAGAAGAGATGGTCTATCCAGTATTACCTCAATTGTTGTTGTGTATGGCACAAGGTAATGTTATGGAACCATCATACGTCTTTTCCTGTGTCTATCAGTGTGTTTTGTCTTTATGCTAAGATACCATGAACTGCAAAATGCCTTAATCATGGCCATCCCACTAACGCTAGATTTATAACCAGGTACTCGATTGATCGACCTAACCCTAAAGGATGAAGAGCTGGGTTGACTGTGGACCCACTGCCTGACCAGGATTCGAACGTATGTGCTCCACCCCAGGCGGGCCCGTATATGCATCACGCCAAGCAAGGCTAACCGTTACACCACGGAGGTCTATAAAAGACTGAAGCTCTAACCTAATACTGGAGCAGTCATTAGTGGAATAATATTCATCAGAGACACTTTATTTTCTCTGCACCCGAAAGAAAATGTCGCTATTTCATTACGAAATAAAGAATAAGACGATACGAGTCGAAGATAGATGAACAGATACCGTCATTTCCGAGTATGATATGAAATAATTATAAATATCTACGTTATTTTCAAGATCTACTGAAATTAGATTCATTGGCATTAGGAGTATAAACATGCTATGCAGATATAAGGGGAATGACTCAGTGATACGGAGGTTTGGAATGAGGGATTTCCATGACGAACGAAGGAACAACGGAATGCAATAAACGCATCAACATGAATGAACCACCAGAGATACATTGATCCCATGGCGCTGTTAGTTTTCGCTTCCCTGAAATGAATCTGCAAAACGAGATCAAAGGCGCATCCATCAGGCTCGATGTGGCTGGTCACGTAAGTCACGTAAGCGTCCATCAGCTTTAAGCATCGCTGAGGAGGGAGTGGGATCCCTGTTGCAGTACTCTATGGAAGAGGATACCGGCTTAGAACCTATTAGTATAACAGTGTCTCCGTCAGAGTATGATGATCCCTTTTATCATATACTTAAGGAATTAAGCAACACATTCTATAGGCAACTCTTTGTACAAAGATCGATTGAGTGTGGATATATATATATATATATATATATATATATATATATATATATATATATATATATATATATATATATATATATATATATATATATATATATATATATATATATATATATATATATATATGTATATGTATGTATATATCCTCTAGACTCGAGGTTTTCGTTGATGATCATATTAAACGTGAAGCATCATTTTGAATTAAAGAAATATGTTGTATAAGTTGACGGGAGTCAAAACTCAGTTTGCCAATCAAACTAATGTTCATCATTTCAGCGGAACATTTGAACCCACCAGATACAATGTCTCGTTCTCCTCATTTAAGAACAAAAGCAAGACGGGAGATAAGTTACGTAAGCTAAAGGACTCCACACCTGAGTGGAGATCGTCCCTTCTACAATCTCACAGTGGAAATTTGAGGAATGACTCCATAATAATTCAGTTCCTCATATTTGAGAAGCCTTCCCTCTCAGGTCCTCCTGAGATGTTATTGGATTACCTGGCTCCTTCCTCCATCAGGCAGCGAAGCGAACGTGCCTCATCCACGACGCTTGAGTACCTCTGCACTGTGATAACACATGTTGTGTATATATGTATGTATATACATATACCATACGTCTTGTTTGTACACTCCAAGAGAAGGACGTATCTGAGTGTGTTTGTAAATCGTAGCGGGAGAGTGTAAATGAATTACTCATATAAACCTTCTAGATAGTGAGATGTACATACACCTAAATGGGTCTGTGTATCTGGAGCCCTTCACAGATATGTGTAAATAAGATTTCATTTATGTATTCAAGACATTCTATGATGCGGTGGATCCATTCGGCGTTTTCATTCACCCAATTTCTGTATATAGTTGTAGAAATATGGTTTTGCGTCCACCATTGTATAATTTCGACTTGACTATTCCTTTAATTAGATGTTATTACTATACTTTATATATTGCGAAGTCTGGCCCCAATAGGGGCTTTCGCCTACGATCAGATCCTACGATAGAAAAGATAGATACAACAAATATAACACAGATCAATAAGAACTATTTTAGCATATTTACTCTCAAGCGAGTTGTGGATCTTTAACCCTGTCCAACTTTAACTGATCCCTTAACATTAAACTTGTAAACCCATCCTTCCTCCTCTGGGCTTAGTGCCACAGAAGGTACTCCCTTGTACCAGATCAGATCTTGAGAACATAAGTCATTATTGAGGTTAATGTTACATTATACAATACAGAACAGGAGTTTCTTTTTGCAGTTTTAAATCCTGCGATGATAGATTAAACCACTGAGAAAAAGAAAAAGCTGCGATAACAGATTAAACCACTGAGAAAAACCAGCAACACTGTGGTTCAAGGAAGAGTCTCCTGCTAGCAGTGAGTGCGGCAAATGCCCTTCCCTTCCCTAAAGAGGACTGTCTTCGAAATGTTAGCGACTGAGCCTTTCTAAAATAGGAAAGCTATATCTGGGGGAGAGATACTGTTGACCTCAAGGATAGACAGTTTTATATGTATTTTTTGTTAGCTAAGACAGCACGGACGACTGAATGCCCTAATCAAGACCATCTCATTAACGCTTAATATACATATCGTAGCCAACGCCAGATGCCTAATTTATTGACTAATCCCTCAGGGGAGGATGAACAGCTGGGTTGACTGTGGACCGACTTGTGCAGCTAAGATTCGAACCTCTGCGCTCGACTCAGGGCGATCCGTGAATGCATCATGGTCAGCAACGTTAACTGCTACACCACAGAGATCCAGGGTATATGGAGAAGAAATGGCATAGAAGAAAAGAGCACAGAAATTAATAGGAAATGCTGATATTTTCTTCTTTTCTCTGTTCTGTGAGCGAAATGATGAGCGACTCAGAGCGGATGCATAAATCCGTCGAGTTCTCGCTTGCCAGTATGCCTGTGTGCCAGCGGACTCTCCCTTACATTACATATCAAAACCATTTCTCTCTGGCGGTCTTGTTGGAGTCAGTTCCTTGGTGTTTGTGGCTAGCGCAGGAGGCCATAGTACACAATGTTGACGGATGAGGAGGAGATGAGATGCACTTATACCTCACAGCCGACGCATCACGACCCTCTCCACAGCCATCCCACACCACTCAACACCACACACACACACACACTATATATGTGTGTCTCTTTCAGGAGTAAAGTTGCTCCTAACAAATTTTCGACCCTCGAAATGTTCCGCTCCAGAGAGAGTAAAGCGCCGGCCTTTGTTAATCAGGCAATAAAGAGGGTAGGAACGTGAAAACGGCGAGGAAAAGGGATATATGAATATGCATAAATAGAGGGGAAGCAAATTGGGTTTGCCAAATATATGGAAAAAAGAGTAGTGGGAGAGGATATGACTAGTTGGACTAAATGAACATGGGGAGGAGAGAAATATTATATACAGGTGTAAATTGCTGTTTAGTCTAAACCATTTTCCTATTCCCATTTTAACGAGAATATCTTTTAACTAACACTCATTTTTCATTCAAACTCTTTTCTTCTCTATTAGTGAACACCCACCCCCTCCACACACACACACACACACACACACATACACACACATACACACACATATATGCACTCACCATCTGCATTTTTCCCCACAACGTCTGGTTACATACAGCAAGTGGCGTGCTCCAGGGATCTGTCTTGGGACCGCTTGACTCTCTCACGTATATCAATAACATTAATAACCGACTGCGATATCATCTGTCACAACTTGCAGACGATAGTAAATTTGGGAAATAAGCACACAGAAAAAAATAGAAATTATCATTTACAACTCGAGCTAATATGTATAGATTTAGCCTACAATTGACGAATGAAATTTAATATCGAGAAGTGGAAAGTTTTACACATTGGTAGTATAAACGGAAAGGCAACCACGGAGTGAACACAAATGACTTTCAGACGATGCATAAGGATAAAGTCTCGTGTGTACCAATTTCTGTTGACGTAAACCCAAAAGTAATCGATGCCTAGACGCAGTATGAAAGGGAGCAAAATTCTAAGCTTTACGGGTAAGAGATTCGAATCTACAACGAAAAAATAACTCTGAATCTATACATTTCACCGGCGCGTTCCCACATTGGTTATTGTATTCAGGTTTGGTCACCGCAGTTGAGAAAAGACTTAAACAGCATGGAAAGCGCACAGCAGCGAACTGCCACGATGGTTTAAGAACTGAGAAGCAGATCCTTTGATAGCCGGTTTAGAGGGCCCAAATTTATTTAGTTGTGGAAAGAAAATAAAAAGACCTGATTTGGTAGAGTTATCGAGAACTATCAAACGGTTTGCTTCTTAAGATTAAATCTAGCTCGTCATCACTGATAAACAAAATCATGAGCAAACATTTCATTCAAATAAGGCAAAGATCTTGTTTGATCGTAGTTTGCTGTGACTCCGCTTGTTTGATCATGGTGTGTCATGACCTTACTCATTTGTCTGTTGTCTTGTTCAACATGACTAACGTAGAATAGTTGTAACACCAGTTATATGCTTAAGAAAAGTATGGTCAAATACTTTGTTTCATGTCGACGGATGACATCAAATGTCTCCGTAGTTACATATAAAGTTAAGAGGTATTTCTACATAATTCGTCTATGTGCACTTTTAGTAGTAGCTTCTTCCGAACGGAGGCTTAAAAATTCTCTCTTATTGTACTACTTATATCAATGATCATCTCTGACGGAACAATCTACACGTATACTCTCAGGGTCGCAGATAATCACCAGTCTAATAATTCAACGAGAACGATACAGATGCCATAATCATACAGCAAGTGTTATAGTTCTCCACCACCGAGCATGGAGGCTTCCAGGCAGAGAAGTGACTCGGGTACTGAAGTGACGCTGGAATCCAGCTGCTCACCTAATCTGCCACCTTCATCTCCGGCAGGACAGAAAGATTGTAATTGTCTTCATTATCACTAATATTATTTCCTGGTTTCTCATGTCCATTTCCCAGTCGATGCTTCATGTTCTATGTGTTTCAAGTACGGTCTATCATACGGGTAGGGTTGAAGAGGGTCACTGGAAGGACGCAAACACTGAGGTCACGAAATATATCAACAGACCTAAAGTAGAGGTGTATGGAACTTCTTTTATGCATATGTCCGTGTGTGTGTGTATATATATGTATATATATATACATATATATATATATATATATATATATATATATATATATATATATATATATATATATATATATATATATATATATATATATATATATATTTCTTTTTTTTTTTTTTTTGCTTTGTCGCTGTCTCCCGCGTTTGCGAGGTAGCGCAAGGAAGCAGACGAAAGAAATGGCCCATCCCACACCCATACACATTTATATACATACACGTCCACACATGCAAATATACATACCTACACAGCTTTCCATGGTTTACCTCAGACGCTTCACATGCCCTGATTCAATCCACTAACAGCACGTCAACCCCGGTATACCATATCGATCCAATTCACTCTATTCCTTGCCCTCCTTTCACCCTCCTGCATGTTCAGGCCCCGATCACACACAATCTTTTTAACTCCATCTTTCCACCTCCAATTTGGTCTCCCACTTCTCGCTCCCTCCACCTCCGACACATATATCCTCTTGGTCAATCTTTCCTCAGTCATTCTCTCCATGTGCAAAAGCTTTTCAAAACACCCTCTTCTGCTCTCACAACCACGATCTTTTTATTTCCACGCATCTCTCTTACCCTTACGTTACTTACTCGATCAAACCACCTCACACCACACATTGTCCTCAAGCATCTCATTTCCAGCACATCCACCCTCCTGCGCACAACTCTATCCATAGCCCACGCCTCGCAACCATACAAAATTGTTGGAACCACTAGTCCTTCAAACATACACATTTTTGCTTTCCGAGATAATGTTCTCGACTTCCACACATTCTTCAAGGCTCCCAGAATTTTCGCCCCCTCCCCCAACCTATGATCCACTTCTGATTCCATGGTTCCATCCGCTGCCAGATCCAGTCCCAGATATCTAAAAAACTTTACTTCCTCCAGTTTTTCTCCATTCAAACTTACCTCCCAATTGACTTGACCCTCAACACTACTGCACCTAATAACCTTGCTCATATCCACATTTACTCTTAACTTTCTTCTTTCACACACTTTACCAAACTCAGTCACCAGCTTCTGCAGTTTCTCACATGAATCAGCCACCAGCGCTGTATCATCAGCGAACAACAACTGACTCACTTCCCAAGCTCTCTGATCCACAACAGACTTCATACTAGCCCCTCTTTCCAAAACTCTTCCATTCACCTCCCTAACAATCCCATCCATAAACAAATTAAACAACCATGGAGACATCACACACACCTGCCGCATACCTACATTCACTGAGAACCAGGCTAAGGTGAAGATTTGTATGGGTATTCAGAAAAGAAGAGTGAATGTTGGGGTGAAGAGGGTGGTGAGAGTAAGTGAGCTTGGGAAGGAGACTTGTTTGAGGAAGTACCAGGAGAGACTGAGTACAGAATGGAAAAAGGTGAGAACAATGGAAGTAAGGGGAGTGGGGGAGGAATGGGATGTATTTAGGGAATCAGTGATGGATTGCGCAAAAGATGCTTGTGGCATGAGAAGAGTGGGAGGTGGGTTGATTAGAAAGGGTAGTGAGTGGTGGGATGAAGAAGTAAGATTATTAGTGAAAGAGAAGAGAGAGGCATTTGGACGATTTTTGCAGGGAAACAATGCAATTAAGTGGGAGATGTATAAAAAAAAGAGACAGGAGGTCAAGAGAAAGGTGCAAGAGGTGAAAAAGAGGGCAAATGAGAGTTGGGGTGAGAGGGTATCATTAAATTTTAGGGAGAATAAAAAGATGTTCTGGAAGGAGGTAAATAAAGTGCGTAAGACAAGGGAGCAAATGGGAACTTCAGTGAAGGGCGCAAATGGGGAGGTGATAACAAATAGTGGTGATGTAAGAAGGAGATGGAGTGAGTATTTTGAAGGTTTGTTGAATGTGTTTGATGATAGAGTGGCAGATATAGGGTGTTTTGGTCGAGGTGTTGTGCAAAGTGACAGGGTTAGGGAAAATAATTTGGTAAACAGAGAAGAGGTAGTAAAAGCTTTGCGGAAGATGAAAGACAGCAAGGCAGCAGGTTTGTATGGTATTGCAGTGGAATTTATTAAAAAAGGGGGTGACTGTATTATTGACTGGTTGGTAAGGTTATTTAATGTATGTATGACTCATGGTGAGGTGCCTGAGGATTGGCGGAATGCGTGCATAGTGCCATTGTACAAAGGCAAAGGGGATAAGAGTAAGTGCTCAAATTTCAGATATATAAGTTTGTTGAGTATTCCTGATAAATTATATGGGATGGTATTGATTGAGAGGGTGAAGGCACGTAGAGAGCATCAGATTGGGAAAGAGCAGTGTGGATTCAGAAGTGGTAGAGGATGTGTGGATCAAGTGTTTGCTTTGAAGAATGCATGTGAGAAATACTTAGAAAAGCAAATGGATTTGTATGTAGCATTTATGGATCTGTAGAAGGCATATGATAGAGTTGATAGAGATGCTCTGTGGAAAGTATTAAGAATATATGGTGTGGGAGGCAAGTTGTTAGAAGCAGTGAAAAGTTTTTATCGAGGATGTAAGGCATGTGTACGCGTAGGAAGAGACGAAAGTGATATATATATATATATATATATATATATATATATATATATATATATATATATATATATATATATATATATATATATATATATATATATATATATATATATATATTCTTATTTATTTATTTATTTTCCTTTGTCGCTGTCTCCCGCGTTTGCGAGGTAGCGCAAGGAAACAGAAAAAAGAAATGGCCCAACCCACCCCTATACACAATGTACACACACACACGCCCACACACGCAAATATACATACCTATACATCTCAATGTACACATATATATACACACACAGACACATAAACATATACCCATGCACACAATTCACACTGTCTGCCCCTATTCATTCCCATCGCCACCTCGCCACACATGGAATATCATCCAACTCCCCCCTCATGTGTGCGAGGTAGCACTAGGAAAAGACAACAAAGGCCCCATTCGTTCACACTCAGTCTCCAGCTGTCACGCAATAATGCCCGAAACCACAGCTCCCTTTCCACATCCAGGCCCCACACAACTTTCCATGCTTTACCCCAGACGCTTCACATGCCCTGATTCAATCCACTGACAGCAAGTCAACCCCGGTATACCACATCGATCCAATTCACTCTATTCCTTGCCCGCCTTTCACCCTCCTGCATGTTCAGGCCCCGATCACACAAAATCTTTTTCACTCCATCTTTCCACCTCCGATTTGGTCTCCCACTTCACCTCGTTCCCTCCACCTCCGACACATATATCCTCTTGTTCAATCTTTCCTCACTCATTCTCTCCATGTGCCCAAACCATTTCAAAACACCCTCTTCTGCTCTCTCAACCACGTTCTTTTTATTTCCACACATCTCTCTTACACTTAAGTTACTTCCTCGATCAAACCACCTCACACCACACATTGTCCTCAAACATCTCATTTCCAGCACATCCACCCTCCTGCGCACAACTCTATTCATAGCCCACGCCTCGCAACCATACAACATTGTTGGAACCACTATTCCTTCAAACATACCCATTTTTGCTTTCCGAGATACTGTTCTCGACTTCCACACATTCTTCAAGGCTCCCAGGATTTTCGCCCCCTCCCCCACCCTATGATTCACTTCCGCTTCCATGGTTCCATCCGCTGCCAGATACACTCCCAGATATCTAAAACACTTTATTTCCTCCAGTTTTTCTCCATTCAAACTTACCTCCCAATTGACTTGACCCTCAACCCTACTGTACCTAATAACCTTGCTCTTATTCACATTTACTCTTAACTTTCTTCTTTCACACACTTTACCAAACTCAGTCACAAGCTTCTGCAGTTTCTCACATGAATCAGCCACCAGTGCTGTATCATCAGCGAACAACTGACTCACTTCACAAGCTCTCTCATCCCCAACAGACTTCATACTTGCCCCTTTTTCCAAAACTCTTGCATTCACCTCCCTAACAACCCCATCCATAAACAAATTAAACAACCATGGAGACATCACACACCCCTGCTGCCAACCTACATTCACTGAGAACCAATCACTTTCCTCTCTTCCTACACGTACACATGCCTTACATCCTCGATAAAAACTTTTCACTGCTTCTAACAACTTGCCTCCCACACCATATATTCTTAATACCTTCCACAGAGCATCTCTATCAACTCTATCATATGCCTTCTCCAGATCCATAAGTGCTACATAAGAATCCATTTGTTTTTCTAAGTATTTCTCACATACATTCTTCAAAGCGAACACCTGATCCACACATCCTCTACCACTTCTGAAACCACACTGCTCTTCCCCAATCTGATGCTTTGTACATGCCTTCACCCTCTCAATCAATACCCTCTAATATAATTTACCAGGAATACTCAACAAACTTATACCTCTGTAATTTGAGCACTCACTCTTATCCCCTTTGCCTTTCTACAATGGCACTATGCACGCATTCCGCCAATCCTCAGGTACCTCACCATGAGTCATACATACATTAAATTACCTTACCAACCAGTCAATAATACAGTCATCCCCCTTTTTTAATAAATTCCACTGCAGTGCCATCCAAACCTGCTGCCTTGTCGGCTTTCATCTTCCGCAAAGCTTTTACTACCTCTTTTCTGTTTACTAAATCATTTTCCCTAACCCTCTCACTTTGCACACCACCTCGACCAAAACACCCTATATCTGCCACTCTATCATCAAACACATTCAACAAACCTTCAAAATAATCACTCCATCTCCTTCTCACATCACCACTATTTGTTATCACCTCCCCATTTGCGCCCTTCACTGAAGTTCCCATTTGCTCCTTTGTCTTACGCACTTTATTTACCTCCTTCCAGAACATCTTTTTATTCTCCCTAAAATTTAATGATACTCTCTCACCCCAACTCTCATTTGCCCTCTTTTTCACCTCTTGCACCTTTCTCTTGGCTTCCTGTCTCTTTCTTTTATACATCTCTCACTCAATTGCATTTTTTCCCTGCAAAAATCGTCCAAATGCCTGTCTTTTCTCTTTCACTAATAATCTTACTTCTTCATCCCACCACTCACTACCCTTTCTAATCAACCCACCTCCCACTCTTCTCATGCCACAAGCATCTTCTGCGCAATCCATCACTGATTCCCTAAATACATTCCATTCTTCCCCCACTACCCTTACTTACATTGTTCTCACCTTTTTCCATTCTGTACTCAGTCTCTCCTGGTACTTCCTCACACAAGTCTCCTTCCCAAGCTCACTTACTCTCACCACCCTCTTCACCCCAACATTTACTCTTCTTTTCTGAAAACCCATACAAATCTTTCTTTTAGCCTCTACAAGATAATGATCAGACATCCCTCCAGTTGCACCTCTCAGCACATTAACATCCAAAAGTCTCTCTTTCGCGCGCCTGTCAATTAACACGTAATCCAATAATGCTCTCTGGCCATCTCTCCTACTTACATAACGTGTACTTATGTATATCTGTATATCTGGAAAAGTTGAGGTCCAGATAAATGTTTTTGGTCTGTCAAGGCTTTTCTATGGCGGATGACCAACCACCTACCCTCATGTATCCAAGATATGGTTGTACTTTGTGTAATGAAGACAATTGAGAAACATCATAAGCCAATATTCCTGTTTCATGATAAGAGAAGTGGACCAGGCAGTATAATACAGTTGTTAAATTGATGAAAACTATTATTGACGTTAGTGTAATTACATCATACATTTCCCTTTTCCATATCCAGAGGTTGAAGATTATATGACATTCATTTTTCATTTCATTTTAAGCTAGAAGTTTCAGTTTTCTAATCATTTGTTACATTTTTCATATATATATATATATATATATATATATATATATATATATATATATATATATATATATATATATATATATATTTTTGCCATTTTTGTATGGCATTGTGTGCTGTGGTGCTGTCTTACCGCAAGTGCCGTCGTAAGCCTTGAAGACGCGTTGGTTATTGCAATGCCTCTTCTTCAGGACGCACTCGTTGGGGTAGGTTAGGCCGTCGCTGCCACACACCGGCAGGTACTCCCTGGTACACCGCCTTGGACACCTCCCTGCTATGCAACACATTAATCGTCACTTCTGCTGTACCTTCTGGTCGCCGTGAATTCATATTATGAATTTTATGTTACTAGTACAGTCCTCCGGCAGTTAACCTTATCATAGACCATCAGGAGGGAGTGGTGGGAGGGGAGGAGCCTTCTATTCTACTATCTTGTCTCCATCTGTATAGACTGGGTGACTTACTGCCCTCCAGCAGATCACCTGTTCACGCATTAGGAGGAAGTGTTGGGCGGGGAGGAATCTTCTGCTTCACTAGTTACTATCATGTCCAAGAGAAAAACCTTGTCATAGTTCGTCAGGACTAATTGTTTCTTACATTTTTCATATGTATATATATGTATGTGTGTGTGTGTGTGTGTGTGTGCGTGTGTGTGTGTGTGTGTGTGTGTGTGTGTGTATATATATATGTATATCATCCCTGGGGATAGGGGTGAAAGAATACTTCCCACGTATTCCTCGCGTGTCGTAGAAAGCGACTAGAGGGGACGGGAGCGGGGGGCCGGAAATCCTCCCCTCCTTGTATTAACTTTCTAAAATGGGAAACAGAAGAAGGAGTCACGCGGGGAGTGCTCATCCTCCTCGTAGGCTCAGAGTGGGGTGCCTAAATGTGTGTGGATGTAACCAAGATGTGAAAAAAGGAGAGATAGGTAGTATGTTTGAGGAAAGGAACCTGGATGTTTTGGCTCTGAGTGAAACGAAGCTCAAGGGTAAAGGGGAAGAGTGGTTTGGAAATGTCTGGGGAGTGAAGTCAGGGGTTAGTGAGAGGACAAGAGCAAGGGAAGGAGTAGCAATACTTCTAAAACAGGAGTTGTGGGAGTATGTGATAGAATGTAAGAAAGTAAATTCTCGATTAATATGGGTAAAATTGAAAGTTGATGGAGAGAGGTGGGTGATTATTGGTGCATATGCACCTGGGCATGAGAAGAAAGATCATGAGAGGCAAGTGTTTTGGGAGCAGCTAAATGAGTGTGTTAGCGGTTTTGATGCACGAGACCGGGTTATAGTGATGGGTGATTTGAATGCAAAGGTGAGTAATGTGGCAGTTGAGGGAATAATTGGTATGCATGGGGTGTTCAGTGTTGTAAATGGAAATGGTGAAGAGCTTGTAGATTTATGTGCTGAAAAAGGACTGATGATTGGGAATACCTGGTTTAAAAAGCGAGATATACATAAGTATACTTATGTAAGTAGGAGAGATGGCCAGAGAGCGTTATTGGATTACGTGTTAATTGACAGGCGTGCGAAAGAGAGACTTTTGGATGTCAATGTGCTGAGAGGTGCAACTGGAGGGATGTCTGATCATTATCTTGTGGAGGCTAAGGTGAAGATTAGTATGGGTTTTCAGAAAAGAAGAGTGAATGTTGGGGTGAAGAAGGTGGTGAGAGTAAGTGAGCTTGGGAAGGAGACCTGTGTGAAGAAGTATCAGGAGAGACTGTGTACAGAATGGAAAAAGGTGAGAACAATGGAAGTAAGGGGAGTGGGGGAGGAATGGGATGTATTTAGGGAATCAGTGATGGATTGCGCAAAAGATGCTTGTGGCATGAGAAGAGTGGGAGGTGGGCTGTTTAGAAAGGGTAGTGAGTGGTGGGATGAAGAAGTAAGAGTATTAGTGAAAGAGAAGAGAGAGGCATTTGGACGATTTTTGCAGGGAAAAAATGCAATTGAGTGGGAGAAGTATAAAAGAAAGAGACAGGAGGTCAAGAGAGAGGTGCAAGAGGTGAAAAAAAGGGCAAATGAGAGTTGGGGTGAGAGACTATCAGTAAATTTTAGGGAGAATAAAAAGATGTTCTGGAAGGAGGTAAATAGGGTGCGTAAGACAAGGGAGCAAATGGGAACTTCAGTGAAGGGCGTAAATGGGGAGGTGATAACAAGTAGTGGTGATGTGAGAAGGAGATGGAATGAGTAATTTGAAGGTTTGTTGAATGTGTCTGATGACAGAGTGGCAGATATAGGGTGTTTGGGTCGAGGTGGTGTGCAAAGTGAGAGGGTTAGGGAAAATGATTTGGTAAACAGAGAAGAGGTAGTAAAAGCTTTGCGGAAGATGAAAGCCGGCAAGGCAGCAGGTTTGGATGGTATTGCAGTGGAATTTATTAAAAAAGGGGGTGACTGTCTTGTTGACTGGTTGGTAAGGTTATTTAATGTATGTATGACTCATGGTGAGGTGCCTGAGGATTGGCGGAATGCGTGCATAGTGCCATTGTACAAAGGCAAAGGGGATAAGAGTGAGTGCTCAAATTACAGAGGTATAAGTTTGTTGAGTATTCCTGGTAAATTATATGGGAGGGTATTGATTGAGAGGGTGAAGGCATGTACAGAGCATCAGATTGGGGAAGAGCAGTGTGGTTTCAGAAGTGGTAGAGGATGTGTGGATCAGGTGTTTGCTTTGAAGAATGTATGTGAGAAATACTTAGAAAAGCAAATGGATTTGTATGTAGCATTTATGGATCTGGAGAAGGCATATGATAGAGTTGATAGAGATGCTCTGTGGAAGGTATTAAGAATATATGGTGTGGGAGGCAAGTTGTTAGAAGCAGTGAAAAGTTTTTATCGAGGATGTAAGGCATGTGTACGTGTAGGAAGAGAGGAGAGTGATTGGTTCTCAGTGAATGTAGGTTTGCGGCAGGGGTGTGTGATGTCTCCATGGTTGTTTAATTTGTTTATGGATGGGGTTGTTAGGGAGGTAAATGCAAGAGTCTTGGAAAGAGGGGCAAGTATGAAGTCTGTTGGGGATGAGAGAGCTTGGGAAGTGAGTCAGTTGTTGTTCGCTGATGATACAGCGCTGGTGGCGGATTCATGTGAGAAACTGCAGAAGCTGGTGACGGAGTTTGGTAAAGTGTGTGGAAGAAGAAAGTTAAGAGTAAATGTGAATAAGAGCAAGGTTATTAGGTACAGTAGGGTTGAGGGTCAAGTCAATTGGGAGGTGAGTTTGAATGGAGAAAAACTGGAGGAAGTGAAGTGTTTTAGATATCTGGGAGTGGATCTGTCAGCGGATGGAACCATGGAAGCGGAAGTGGATCATAGGGTGGGGGAGGGGGCGAAGATCCTGGGAGCCTTGAAAAATGTGTGGAAGTCGAGAACATTATCTCGGAAAGCAAAAATGGGTATGTTTGAAGGAATAGTAGTTCCAACAATGTTATATGGTTGCGAGGCGTGGGCTATGGATAGAGTTGTGCGCAGGAGGATGGATGTGCTGGAAATGAGATGTTTGAGGACAATGTGTGGTGTGAGGTGGTTTGATCGAGTAAGTAACATAAGGGTAAGAGAGATGTGTGGAAATAAAAAGAGCGTGGTTGAGAGAGCAGAAGAGGGTGTTTTGAAATGGTTTGGGCACATGGAGAGAATGAGTGAGGAAAGATTGACCAAGAGGATATATGTGTCGGAGGTGGAGGGAACGAGGAGAAGAGGGAGACCAAATTGGAGGTGGAAAGATGGAGTGAAAAGGATTTTGTGTGATCGGGGCCTGAACATGCAGGAGGGTGAAAGGAGGGCAAGGAATAGAGTGAATTGGAGCGATGTGGTATACAGGGGTTGACGTGCTGTCAATGGATTGAATCAAGGCATGTGAAGCGTCCGGGGTAAACCATGGAAAGCTGTGTAGGTATGTATATTTGCGTGTGTGGACGTGTGTATGTACATGTGTATGGGGAGGTTTGGGCCATTTCTTTCGTCTGTTTCCTTGCGCTACCTCGCAAACGCGGGAGACAGCGACAAAGTATAAAAAAAGAAAAAAAAAAAAATATATATATATATATATATATATATATATATATATATATATATATATATATATATATATATATATATATATATATATATATATATATATATATATATATATATATATATATATATATATATGTGTGTTTGTGTATGTGCGTATGTATGTGTGTATATGTATATATATATATATATATATATATATATATATATATATATATATATATATATATATATATATATATATATATATATATATATATATATATATGTATATTTATATATTCATTTATTTTGCTTTGTCGCTGTCTCCCGCGTTTGCGAGGTAGCGCAAGGAAACAGACGAAAGAAATGGCACAACCCACCCCCATACACAATGTACACACACACACGCCCACACACGCACATATACATACCTATACATCTCAATTTACACATATATATACACACACAGACACATACACACATACCCATGCACACAATTCACACTGCCTGCCCCTATTCATTCTCATCGCCACCTCGCCACACATGGAATACCATCCCCCTCCCCCTCATGTGTGCGAGGTAGCACTAGGAAAAGACAACAAAGGCCCCATTAGTTCACACTCAGTCTCCAGCTGTCACGCAATAATGCCCGAAACCACAGCTCCCTTCCACATCCAGGCCCCACACAACTTTCCATGGTTTACCCCAGACGCTTCACATGCCCTGATTCAATTCACTGACAGCACGTCAACCCCGGTATACCACATCGATCCAATTCACTCTATTCCTTGCCCTCCTTTCACCCTCCTGCATGTTCAGGCCCCGATCACACAAAATCTTTTTGACTCCATCTTTCCACCTCCAATTTGGTCTCCCACTTCTCCTCGTTCCCTCCACCTCCGACACATATATCCTCTTGGTCAATCTTTCCTCACTCATTCTCTCCATGTGCCCAAACCATTTCAAAACACCCTCTTCTGCTCTCTCAACCACGCTCTTTTTATTTCCATATATCTCTCTTACCCTTACGTTACTTACTCGATCAAACCACCTCACACCACACATTGTCCTCAAACATCTCATTTCCAGCACATCCATCCTCCTGCGTACAACTCTATCCATAGCCCACGCCTCGCAACCATACAACATTGTTGGAACCACTATTCCTTCAAACATACCCATTTTTGCTTTCGGAGATAATGTTCTCGACTTCCACACATTCTTCAAGGCTCCCAGGATTTTCGCCCCCTCCCCCACCCTATGATCCACTTCCGCTTACATGGTTCCATCCGCTGCCAGATCCACTCCCAGATATCTAAAACTCTTTGCTTCCTCCAGTTTTTCTCCATTCAAACCTACCTCCGAATTGACTTGACCCTCAACCCTACTGTACCTAATAACCTTGCTCTTATTCACATATACTCTTAACTTTCTTCTTTCACACACTTTACCAAACTCAGTCACCAGCTTCTGCAGTTTCTCACATGAATCAGCCACCAGCGCTGTATCATCAGCGAACAACAACTGACTCACTTCCCAAGCTCTCTCATCCCCAACAGACTTCATACTTGCCCCTCTTTCCAAAACTCTTGCATTCACCTCCCTAACAACCCCATCCATAAACAAATTAAACAACCATGGAGACATCACACACCCCTGCCGCAAACCTACATTCACTGAGAACCAATCACTTTCCTCTCTTCCTACACGTACACATGCCTTACATCCTCGATAAAAAATTTTCACTGCTTCTAACAACTTGCCTCCCACACCATATATTCTTAATACCTTCCACAGAGCATCTCTATCAACTCTATTATATGCCTTCTCCAGATCCATAAATGCTACATACAAATCCATTTGCTTTTCTAAGTATTTCTCACATACATTCTTCAAAGCAAACACCTGATCCACACATCCTCTACCACTTCTGAAACCACACTGCTCTTCCCCAATCTGATGCTCTGGACATGCCTTCACCCTCTCAATCAATGCCCTCCCATATAATTTATCAGGAATACTCAGCAAACTTATACCTCTAATTTGAGCACTCACTGTTATCCCCTTTGCCTTTGTACAATGGCACTATGCACGCATTCCGCCAATGTATATATTTATATATATATACATAGATATATACGTTGAAATGCATGGGTATGTATGTGTGCGTGTGTGGACGTGTATGTAGGTGGGTTGGGCCATTTTTCGTTTGTTTCCTTGCGCTGCCTCGCTAACGCGGGAGACAGCGACAAAGTATAATAATGAGATGACGTCAATCAGGCCATTCAGTTGGCTGTGTCGTGCCATCTAACATAAACAAGCAAAACTCCCAGTAATCCTCACCAATGGTAAACGAAACGAAATCGAAAAATAATGCAATCAGTCACCAGGCTTAGCGTGTGAGTGTTAAGCAACACACAACATTAATCTGGCAGCTCGCATGTGCCCATCTGACCAGGGTGAGGGCTGGACGTAACGACAGAAAACTCCAAACGATCCCCTACTGCCTAGTGGCTCTGATTACCTTGTAGTGACAGGGTTTTGGACGGGATATAATTTCTCGTCCAACAATTCAGAGGCGGGAAAAGTTACGTCTTTCTCTTTATGTGTCTAATAGGAACTACTTGTTTGTATTTATCTATTTCTACTATATTGGGAGAAATGAAACGCTCGCAAAGCCCCATCTCTTGAATGTTCTGTACTGTTATACGACATCTTAAAATTCACTATATTGTTTATATTAACTATGTGTGCGTGTGTGTGTGTGTGTGTGTGTGTGTGTGTGTGTGTGTGTGTGTGTGTGTGTGTGTGTGTGTGAGATATTTATGATTACTACTTGTGTGTCACGGAGAGAGACTTTTACACTTGTGTTCCCCCGTCTCTTAACCTTGTATACGTGCCATGTCTTTACTCCGATGTATGCATCACACACACACACACACACACACACACACACACACACACCAGTCTGAGCCAGGAATCTATTCATCGACCAGCCCCGTAGGGAGGATGACCTGGTTTGGGTGTAGGCCGATTGCCACGCCTAGGATTCGAACCCATGGGAATCCGAGCATAGTCCGACCTGTGCTGGTTCATGTGTGTATGTGTGTGTGTGAGAAAGTTCTTTTTTTTTTCTTTTGCTTTCAAAAGCCGAGTGGACATATTTAATCAGAATGAACGGTATCTAATGGTAAATTTGGCTATATCATGACCACATAACCTTGCTATACCAGCAATATAGCTCAGACAACTGCCAAATGCTTCGGAATGTGTCGAGTGGAAGAAAATGACAGAGCATTGGAAACTTCTTCCAATATCACCCACACCGTTTTCTGTCCTCCGTAAGTATGAACCATTCATAAACTTTTGGAGACTTGGGAGCGTTCCATCAGGTGTTGATGAGACGTAGATCAATGAAGCAGACGCAAGTTTACCTACAATGAGAGACAAGGAGATGTGGCGTAGCATGTTTTTCAAAGCCTCTGGTCGGTGTCGTAACTAAGGCTTAGAATATATTCTCTTTACGCATATCATGTGGACATCTCACTAGATTTTTACAGTTGGTTGAAAAGAAGAAAATGAAAAGTTTAGATTGAATTGAATGGTTATGCTTTAGTTAAAGTTCAGAGTGACTGAATAGTCACACTTCATTTAAGTTCAGAGTAACTGTATGGTCATGCTTAGCTTAAGTTCAGAGGATATGAGTGGTCGTGCCTAACGTACGTTCAAAGGAAATGAATGGTCATGCTTACATTAAGTTCAGAGGAAATGAGTTGTCATACTGGCCTTAAGTTCAGAGGAAGTGATTGGTCATGTTCAACTTAAGTTCAGAGAAAGTAATTCGTCATACTTAGCTTAAGTTCAGAGGAAGTAATTCGTCATACTTAGCTTAAGTTCAGAGGAAGTGAGCGGTCATGCTTAGCTTTAAGTCAGGGGAACTTAACTGTCTTAGGTTCAGTGGAACTGAGTGGTCATCGTTAGCTTAAGCTTGGAGGAAGATATGCTCGACATATGTCTGGGAGAAGAAGTTTGGAAAGTTTACAACTGGCACTTTACAACCCAATCAGCGAGGATTATATATACTCACATATTGACCGATAAAGTACGGGCGAATAATGCCCCAGTCAAAGCCATTTCAGGTGACAATCAAAAAGCAATGGGAAAGAATGTATACAATAATTAGGACTCGGCGTGTTTGTGTGTAAACCTGACACTTAAAGGAAGAATGGTCATATGAAGAGGAAAAGACAAAAGAAGAAAGAAAATCCCACACCTTAGTTGTTAGAGAGAGAGAAAAAAAAAAAAGGAGGCATCATAACGGCTAATCCTCGAGTGGTCGGTCGCCACACAGAAACTGTAGGATGCAGCAACAAACAAACGCGTGCCACGGATCCCAACCCTAGACAGTTCACGTAAACAATGACATAATTACGTAATGGCTTAACTGGAAACGGAGGTGTCCTCGACCGTCGACGAGGAGAGAAAAAAAAAAGAATGTTCAATGCCATTAGACCTTCGGAGTTACGGAGGGAAAAGAAAAAAAGAAAAAAAGGAATCATTTAAACGATTCAAAGCTTTCGAAATTACATGGCAAGAATTGGTGTAATATTTGCATTCATGCATGGGATATAACACAGGCCTCACTGATGTATCTGGATCATTTACCAGAGTTAATGACCCGTTGTACTAAACGAGCTCAGTACCTGCCTTGGGGGTCATTAGTGTTGTGTATTGCTGCGTGACAGTTTAGTTTACCTGTATCACCTGACCCACTTAGTTGTTAGATTACGTGCCTCATTTGCCTAATGTGATCATGTATTGAATGGATTGTCCTGGAGATGAGGACTTAAGTGATTGTTTTAATTATCATAAATTATCATGTATTATTCAACTGAAATATAAATTTTGCTCTGATCTAAGAATCAGAATACAGCATTGTCTTGGAGCTGAGTGAGTGGCCACGGGATAGTTTTCCACACTCAGGTTTGACCACAAGAAAATTAGTATCACTAGCCACTCTCTCTCTCTCTCTCTCTCTCTCTCTCTCTCTCTCTCTCTCTCTCTCTCTCTCTCTCTCTCTCTCTCTCTCTCTCTCCACACACACACACACACATACGCACACGTAACTTATATATGTATATATATATATATATATATATATATATATATATATATATATATATATATATATATATATATATATATATATATATATATATATATATATATATATATATATTCTCTCATACTATTCGCCATTTCCCGCATTAATGAGGCAAAGTTAAGAACAGAGGACTGGGCCTTAGAGGGAATATCCTCACTTGACCCCCTTCTCTGTTCCTTCTTTTGGAAAATTAAAAAAAAAAAAAGATGGAAGGATTCCCAGCCCCCCCGCTCCCTTCCCTTTTAGTCGCCTTCCAGACACGCAGGGAATACGTGGGAAGTATTCTTTCTCACCTACCCCCAGGGATAATATATATATATATATATATATATATATATATATATATATATATATATATATATATATATATATATATATATATATATACATGGATGGTATTGCAGTGGAATTTATTAAAAAAGGGGGTGACTGTATTGTTGACTGGTTGGTAAGGTTATTTAATGTATGTATGACTCACGGTGAGGTGCCTGAGGATTGGTGGAATGCGTGCATAGTGCCATTGTACAAAGGCAAAGGGGATAAGAGTGAGTGCTCAAATTACAGAGGTATAAGTTTGTTGAGTATTCCTGGTAAATTATATGGGAGGGTATTGATTGAGAGGGTGAAGGCATGTACAGAGCATCAGATTGGGGAAGAGCAGTGTGGTTTCAGAAGTGGTAGAGGATGTGTGGATCAGGTGTTTGCTTTGAAGAATGTATGTGAGAAATACTTAGAAAAGCAAATGGATTTGTATGTAGCATTTATGGATCTGGAGAAGGCATATGATAGAGTTGATAGAGATGCTCTGTGGAAGGTATTAAGAATATATGGTGTGGGAGGCAAGATGTTAGAAGCAGTGAAAAGTTTTTATCGAGGATGTAAGGCATGTGTACGTGTAGGAAGAGAGGAAAGTGATTGGTTCTCAGGTTTGCGGCAGGGGTGTGTGATGTCTCCATGGTTGTTTAATTTGTTTATGGATGGGGTTGTTAGGGAGGTGAATGCAAGAGTTTTGGAAAGAGGGGCAAGTATGAAGTCTGTTGGGGATGAGAGAGCTTGGGAAGTGAGTCAGTTGTTGTTCGCTGATGATACAGCGCTGGTGGCTGATTCATGTGAGAAACTGCAGAAGCTGGTGACTGAGTTTGGTAAAGTGTTTGAAAGAAGAAAGTTAAGAGTAAATGTGAATAAGAGCAAGGTTATTAGGTACAGTAGGGGTGAGGGTCAAGTCAATTGGGAGGTGAGTTTGAATGTAGAAAAACTGGAGGAAGTGAAGTGTTTTAGATATCTGGGAGTGGATCTGGCAGCGGATGGAACCATGGAAGCGGAAGTGGATCATAGGGTGGGGGAGGGGGCGAAAATTCTGGGAGCCTTGAAGAATGTGTGGAAGTCGAGAACATTATCTCGGAAAGCAAAAATGGGTATGTTTGAAGGAATAGTGGTTCCAACAATGTTGTATGGTTGCGAGGCGTGGGCTATGGATAGAGTTGTGCGCAGGAGGATGGATGTGCTGGAAATGAGATGTTTGAGGACAATGTGTGGTGTGAGGTGGTTTGATCGAGTAAGTAACGTAAGGGTAAGAGAGATGTGTGGAAATAAAAAGAGCGTGGTTGAGAGAGCAGAAGAGGGTGTTTTGAAATGGTTTGGGTACATGGAGAGAATGAGTGAGGAAAGAATGACCAAGAGGATATATGTGTCGGAGGTGGAGGGAACGAGGAGAAGAGGGAGACCAAATTGGAGGTGGAAAGATGGAGTGAAAAAGATTTTGTGTGATCGGGGCCTGAACATGCAGGAGGGTGAAAGGAGGGCAAGGAATAGAGTGAATTGGAGCGATGTGGTATACCGGGGTTGACGTGCTGTCAGTGGATTGAATCGGGGCATGTGAAGCGTCTGGGGTAAACCATGGAAAGCTGTGTAGGTATGTATATCTTGCGTGTGTGGACGTATGTATATACATGTGTATGGGGGTGGGTTGGGCCATTTCTTTCGTCTGTTTCCTTGCGCTACCTCGCAAACGCGGGAGACAGCGGCAAAAAAAAAAAAAAAAAAAAAAATATATATATATATATATATATATATATATATATATATATATATATATATATATATATATATATATATATATATATATATGTGTGTGTGTGTGTGTGTCAGAGGTGGAGGGAACGAGAAGTGGGAGACCAAATAGGATGTGGAAAGATGGAGTGAAAAAGATTTTGTGTGATCGGGGCCTGAACATGCAGGAGGGTGAAAGGAGGGCAAGGAATAGAGTGAATTGGATCGATGTGGTATACCGGGGTTGACGTGCTGTCAGTGGATTGAATCAGGGCATGTGAAGCGTCTGGGGTGAACCATGGAAAGCTGTGTAGGTATGTATATTTGCGTGTGTGGACGTATGTATATACATGTGTATTGGGGTGGGTTGGGCCATTTCCTTCGTCTGTTTCCTTGCGCTACATCGCAAACGCGGGAGACAGAGGCAAAAAAATAAAAAAGATATATATATATATATATACATATATATATATATATATATATATATATATATATATATATATATATATATATATATATATATATATATATATATATCCCAGTGATACAGTGATATATATATATATATACATATATATATATATATATACTATGTTTGATAACAGACGATTCAGCAATATTTTTATTCATTTATGAGTTAATGTGTGTGATAACACTGTTCCTGTCAAACTGCTTTAAGTAACTATTATATTGATTTCATTCCACTTACCCATATACACTTTTCATAATTCATCTTCTTCATCTATCATACATCTTCTCCAGATCCATAAATGCTATACACAAGTCACTCTCTTTCTTCGCGTATATTTCTCACAGACATTTAAACACTGTCTCTGAGAAATGCTTAGATGTGATATTCATGGACCAAGTGTGAATGTATGATACGGTTGACAGAAATGAATTATGGAAAATGTTACGGACTGATGGGGTAATTGGACGGTAAGTGAGGAAGTGAAGAGTAGGACGAGAAGACAATATGTGGTTTGTGGTAAAGTCCGGTCTGTTATAAGTTAGCTCTATGTCGCAATGTCTATTTAATTTGTTGAAGGACAAGATGTCTTGAGGGAGGGAGTATGATAGGGGATGTGTGGGCTGCATAGTTTATAATTCAGTTGCTGTTTGCCGAAGACACGGAGCTTATGGGAGAGTCCAGAGAGAAACTTTTAAAGTTAGTGACGGAGTTTAGTAGAGAACGTGCGAAAGGAGAGTGTTGAAAAACAAATGAAAACAAAAGGAAGGAGATGAGTGCAGCTTAGGAATCAGACACGATGATGTGAGGGTAAACTTATATATGGAAGACGTAAAGGAAGTAGATTCCATTAGGTAATGAAATCCTGCATCATGACAATATCGGTGGCGTATTGGAACTATCAATATGAACTCCAGTTCACATACCCTGATCCTTCTGTGGTTCTCAGTCCAAGAGTACAAGATCAAGGATTTTTATAAGACACGGTGTTTGGGAAACACTGTGTCTTTGCCTGAACATCTCTGGATTCAAGAGTTTCGTTAATTTTTTGCCATTATTGACATTTGCTGCTATGTGGACTGTCTTGAAAATCTGCGACGATCAAAACGAAATCTTAATCTCTCCTTATCCAAGGATCAGTATGTATGCAAGAGTCCTGGAGTTGTACAGGACCTCTTTCTAAAGGCTCCTGCAACCCAAGGATGTGTTACCTCTACTTCCAAGGAAAATGAAGACTCATTTGGTGTGTGGGGTTCTCCGACAAGACTGTATTTCCCAGTGATACAGAAGAAGGCTTTTCACTCATTGTGTTACCTCGAGCAAGCGGAATCCGGTAACGCCATTTAAACGAAGTCAAGTGAACGTGCAAACAATCGAGAAGACACACGAAACAAACAACTCTGTAAACAGAAATATCTCGACGCATGCGGACGAGGATGTAAACAATGTCGCACCATGCACACAGAACGTGCGACTTAACCACGTATGCATATACGTCTAAGCAAGCCTGAATAGAAGCATATATATATGAACTTCGAAATGCTATAGCGAACGAAGACTCACACATTTTCTAAATAAACATGGACTCGTCCTTCTCCATGTCCAGGGTGGGATGTACAGTGAGGCAGGACCGGAATATGTTTGCCAGCATGAGGCACGGTAGCGTATGAAGGATAAAGCCTGACATCATGGATGTACATTGATATATTCAAGCGTCAGTATCAAGCGTCTTCGCTCCACTGTCCACTGTAGGAAGGAACCCACGTAATCTAATCATACCTGGGAACGGCCTCAGAGAGGAGGCTTCGCAAATATAAAGTAATTACATTACTCTCAAAGTAATGTCATTAGTCTCAAAGTAATCTTAGGTATTCCGTACACAAGACAGTTGAGGATTTCCTTTTTATGTTAAAAAGGAGATGACGCTTGCAGATGAGTTTTGAGATGCACTTCAAATTACCTTTGCGTATATGAGGGAAAATATGGTCTCCAGCTGAAGGTAAGACAATATTCTGATAAGTTATCACAGTAAAAACCTGGTGAAACGTCTCACAAATTCTTCGCTGGCCATGCATTTCTCTGTATAGGATTTATGAATATCTAGAAATTATTACTTTTTCAAGTTTTGGTTCAGATACTTAACGATTGTTTCTTCTTTCAGCATAAACTCAAAGAACGCATGAGGTAGAGAAGCATCTTCATTCAATGAGGTGTATTTAGGTTGTGTCTGAGATTCTACCGTGTCGAAAACCTAAGACGTCTAGTGGTTAGCGTTGCTGATCATGACGCAATCACGGGCCCCAAGGGGTCGAGTAAATTAATTCGAATCTTCCTCGCGGAAGCCGGTCCACAGCTAGCCTAGTTCTTCATCGCTTCCTAGAGGTTGGCCTATGAAAAGGGTACATTGCTTAAGGTAGGATATATATTTTTTTTTTTTTTTGCTTTGACGCTGTCTCCCGCGTTTGCGAGGTAGCGCAAGGAAACAAACGAAAGAAATGGCCCAACCCACCCCCATAGACATGTATATACATACTTCCACACACGCAAGTATACATACCTACACAGCTTTCCATGGTTTACCCCAGACGCTTCACATGCCCTGATTCAATCCACTGACAGCACGTCAACCCCGGTATACCACATCGATCCAATTCACTCTATTCCTTGCCCTCCTTTCACCCTCCTGCATGTTCAGGCCCCGATCACACAAAATCTTTTTCATTCCATCTTTCCACCTCCAATTTGGTCTCCCACTTCTCCTCGTTCCCTCCACCTCCGACACATATATCCTCTTGGTCAATCTTTCCTCACTCATTCTCTCCATGTGCCCAAACCATTTCAAAACACCCTCTTCTGATCTCTCAACCACGCTCTTTTTATTTCCACACATCTCTCTTACCTTACGTTACTTACTCGATCAAACCACCTCACACCACATTGTCCTCAAACATCTCATTTCCAGCACATCCATCCTCCTGCGCACAACTCTATCCATAGCCCACGCCTCGCAACCATACAATATTGTTGGAACCACTATTCCTTCAAACATACCCATTTTTCCTTTCCGATATAATGTTCTCGACTTCCACACATTCTTCAAGGCTCCCAGGATTTTCGCCCCCTCCCCCACCCTATGATCCACTTCCGCTTCCATGGTTCCATCCGCTGCCAGATCCACTCCCACATATCTAAAACACTTTACTTCCTCCAGTTTTGCTCCATTCAAACTTACCTCCCAATTGACTTGACCCTCAACCCTACTGTACCTAATAACCTTGCTCTTATTCACATTTACTCTTAACTTTCTTCTTTCACACACTTTACCAAACTCAGTCACCAGCTTCTGCAGTTTCTCACATGAATCAGCCACCAGCGCTGTATCATCAGCGAACAACATTTGACTCACTTCCCAAGCTCTCTCATCCCCAACAGAGTGCATACTTGCCCCTCTTTCCAAAACTCTTGCATTCACCTCCCTAACAACCCCATCCATAAACAAATTAAACAACAATGGAGACATCACACACCCCTGCCGCAAACCTATATTCACTGAGAACCAATCACTTTCCTCTCTTCCTACATATTCACATGCCTTACACCCTCGATAAAAACTTTTCACTGCTTCTAACAACTTGCCTCCCACACCATATACTCTTTATACCTTCCACAGAGCATCTCTATCAACAGGAGGTCAAGAGAAAGGTGCAAGAGGTGAAAAAGAGGGCAAATGAGAGTTGGGGTGAGAGAGTATCATTAAATTTTAGGGAGAATAAAAAGATGTTTTGATAGGAGGTAAATAAAGTGCGTAAGACAAGGGAGCAAATGGGAACTTCAGTGAAGGGCGCTAATGGGGAGGTGATAACAAGTCGTGGTGATGTGAGAAGGAGATGGAGTGAGTATTTTGAAGGTTTGTTGAATGTGTTTGATGATAGAGTGGCAGATATAGGGTGTCTTGGTCAAGGTGTGCAAAGTGAGAGGGTTGGGGAAAATGATTTGGTAAACAGAGAGGAGGTAGTAAAAGCTTTGCGGAAGATGAAAGCCGGCAAGGCAGCAGGTTTGGATGGTATTGCAGTGGAACTTATTAAAAAAGGGGGTGACTGTATTGTTGACTGGTTGGTAAGGTTATTTAATGTATGTATGACTCATGGTGAGGTGCCTGAGGATTGGCGGAATGAGTGTATAGTGCCATTGTACAAAGGCAAAGGGGATAAGAGTGAGTGCTCAAATTACAGAGGTATAAGTGTGTTGAATATTCCTGGTAAATTATATGGGAGGGTATTGATTGAGAGGGTGAAGGCATGTACAGAGCATCAGATTGGGGAAGAGCAGTGTGGTTTCAGAAGTGGTAGAGGATGTGTGGATCAGGTGTTTGCTTTGAAGAATGTATGTGAGAAATAATTAGAAAAGCAAATGGATTTGTATGTAGCATTTATGGATCTGGAGAAGGCATATGATAGAGTTGATAGAGATGCTCTGTGGAAGGTATTAAGAATATATGGTGTGGGAGGCAAGTTGTTAGAAGCAGTGAAAAGTTTTTATCGAGGATGTAAGGCATGTGTACGTGTAGGAAGAGAGGAAAGTGATTGGTTCTCAGGTTTGCGGCAGGGGTGTGTGATGTATCCATGGTTGTTTAATTTGTTTAGGGATGGGGTTGTTACGGAGGTGAATGCAAGAGTTTTGGAAAGAGGGGCAAGAATGAAGTCTTTTGTGGATGAGAGAGCTAGGGAAGTGAGTCAGTTGTTGTTCGCTGATGATACAGCGCTGGTGGCTGAACCATGTGAGAAACAGCAGAAGCTGGTGACTGAGTTTGGTAAAGTGTGTGAAAGAAGAAAGTTAAGAGTAAATGTGAATAAGAGCAAGGTTATTAGGTACAGTAGAATTGAGGGTCAAGTCAATTGGGAGGTAAGTTTGAATGGAGAAAAACTGAAGAAAGTGTTTTAGATATCTGGGAGTGGATCTGGCAGCGGATGGAACCATGGAAGCGGAAGTGAATCATAGGGTGGGGAGGGGGCGAAAATCCTGGAAGCCTTGAAGAATGTGTGGAAGTCGAGAACATTATCTCGGAAAGCAAAAATGGATATGTTTGAAGGAATAGTGGTTTCAACAATGTTGTATTGTTGCGAGGCGTGGGCTATGGATAGAGTTGTGCGCAGGAAAGTGGATGTGCTAGAAATGAGATGTTTGAGAACAATGTGTGGTGTGAGGTGGTTTGATCGAGTAAGTAACGTAAGGGTAAGAGAGATGTGTGGAAATAAAAAGAGCGTGGTTGAGAGAGCAGAAGAGGGTGTTTTGAAATGGTTTTGGCACATGGAGAGAATGAGTGAGGAAAGATTGACCAAGAGGATATATGTGTCGGAGGTGGAGGGAACGAGAAGTGGGAGACCAAATTGGAGGTGGAAAGATGGAGTGAAAAAGATTTTGAGTGATCGGGGCCTGAACATGCAGGAGGGTGAAAGGAGGGCAAGGAATAGAGTGAATTGGATCGATGTGGTATACCGGGGTTGACGTGCTTTCAGTGGATTGAATCAGGGCATGTGAAGCGTCTGGGGTAAACCATGGAAAGCTGTGTAGGTATGTATATTTGCGTGTGTGGACGTATGTATATACATGTGTATGGGGGTGGGTTGGGCCATTTCTTTCGTTTGTTTCCTTGCGCTACCTCGCAAACGCGGGACACAGCGACAAGGCAAAAAAGAAAGAAAGAAAAGAAAAAAAAAAAGATATATATACATATATATATATATATATATATATATATATATATATATATATACAGCGTTAATGAGATGGCCTGACTTAACGTCCCCCTCTGTCTCAATCAGCATAAAAAAGATGTCGGCTGTGTGCATGGCGGCTGTCTCCACCGTGTGGTAAATCATCCCTTCAATGCTCTTCCTCCTGCTCTAGGTGACGCTGCTGGGCCCCTCGCACTTCTTGTGCAAACCTGAGGCAGAACTCAACTAGTCTTTCTCCGTAATTGAAGTCTTTGAGGCCACGATGCAGCCACATCTCAAGGTTTCCGGGCGAGTCAGGGCCAGCATTTCACGGGTCGTGGAGAGAGACAACATTGTCAAGGAGCAATTTAGGGACGACAAAGCCAAAGGATTTCCACCAGGAGAGCAGCGGGCGTAGCTCACCCTCTGCTGGAAGTTGAGATCTATCTGGCCACTCGTCTTAGTTCCAGCAAATCAAATGTTATAACACCAGTTTTCTTACTGGAAGGAAACAAATCTTTCTCTATAGTACCCAGAACATTACTCATATTAGGAGGGTTTTCGTCTTTATATAGTTCCAATATATTACTATATATTACATATGGTCATCATTTTCTACTTCAAGGATATCCCTCGAACAAATGATATGGTCTTCCCTGCATCGTAGGTGTAGAATGTTTGTATCCTGAGTTTAAGTTTTGTTTTGGTCTGTTCTTTAAAGCGCATTTATTTCGTCTTTCTTTTTTTACTGCAAAGATCAAACTCTCTGGCACCATCCCCACTTCAGCGGGGTAGCGCCAGGAAAACCGACAGAAAAGGCTACATTCGTTCACACTCTGTCTCTATCTGTCATGTGTAATGCACCGAAACTACAGCTCCCTTTCCACATTCAGGCCCCACAGACCTCTCCATGGTTTACCCCGGTACACCACATCGTTCTTATTCACTCTATTGCTTGCATGCCTCTCACTCTCCTGTATGTTCAGGCCCCGATCGCTCAAAATCTTTTTCACTCCATTCTTCCACCTCCACTTTGGTCTCCCGCTTCTCCTTGTTCACTCTACCTCTGACGCATACATCCTCTTTGTTAATCTTTCCTCACTCATTCTCTACACGTCGCAGGAAACGGAGAATAGAAAAGTCTTTAGGTATTTCTCATACACAGTCTATTAGACAAACATTTGATCCACACATCCTCTACCATTCCTGAAATCAATTGTTCTTCTCCAGTGTGATGTTCTGTGTATGCAACCACCCTCTCTGCACCATTCTTCAATAAAATTTACCAGGTATACTCATCAAAATTATACCTCTGTAGTTTGAGCACTTCCAATCCTCAGGCACCTCATAATACAATGAAAAACCTAACTAAACAACCAACAACACAGTCACCCATATTTCTTAGGAAATTCAGCAGCAATGCTATCCAGTCCAGCCGCCTTGCCACATTTCATCTTCTGTTAGGCTTTCACCACCACACTCTCTCACTTTGCATACCTCCCCGACCCAAACACCCGACATCTGCCAAATTATCATCAAAGACATTCAACAGTCTTCAAAATACTCACACCAACGCCTCTTCCCCTCTTTCCTGACGGTTACCACTTTCCCATTTACCCCTTCACCGATGTTCCCACTTGTTCTCTCGTTTTTACACATTGTCAAAGTCTCTTAAGAACATTTTCGCCCTGAATTTTGCTGATATTCACTCACCCCCAACTCACACCTGCCCTCCTTTTCAGCCGCTTTCTCTTGTATACCTCCCAATCACTCGCTCTCTATCCATGTAACTACTACTCATGCACCTCTCTTTTTTCTTTCACTAGCAACTTTACTTCACCATCACACCGCTCAGTACCCTCTCTGATCTGCCCACCTCCAACCTTCGGCATGCCCCACACTCAGATTATGTGATCCACATTGAACAGGGTTGTATCGAGGCTGCACATTATGCTCGTTCCATAAAAGTTTTTCATAAGTTCCGTTTTTGGTTCCTTAAGCACATATAACCCTTCACCTGAGCCACGTCTGACAACGCCTCGCGAGTTACAGCAAGTTAATGTACTGAGAAGAACTGAACATGTTCAAACTCCGGATGGTGAGGGTTTAGGAGTTTTATCTACCCTCTCAAACGTATCAGAGACTGAATTTCCTATTCAAATAACATCCCCAAAAAGCCTTTTGGTCTGCACTTCTAGGAGACCATTGCTTTCTGTATAGTACAATGTCGACCAGACTAAAGATTAGGTATTTGGTCAGCTTCTCGATCGATGAGATATCTCTCGATCGTAGAATGTTCTGAGCATACGTGGACAGCGCGAGTGTCCTTTTTAATCTCTTTCTCTGTACGAGACAGAGGTAAACAAACCTATCGTGGTAGTTGTGGTGCTCTGGCGTCCTACTGAGCACACGATGCCATCTGTCATTAATCTCTGCTCGATGGGAAAGATGTTGTCCTGCAGGCGGGTATTCTGTCTTCCCTTGTCTTCCAGCCTCATCTCTGACCCGGCAGCACCCGTCTACCCTCACCCCGTCAGGATGGCCATTGTGGACAACAATTTTCGCTGCATCAGTCGTGATGTACTGCTCGGCAGATATGGTCATCGGTCGAGAACATGCCTTGGTTATAGAAGGTCCCAGGTGGCACGGAGCAGCAACGAGGTCCACAAACACAGACGAGGAGGAGGAGGAGGAAGAGGAGGAAGAGGAAGAGGAGGAGGAAGAGAAGGAGGAAGAGGAGGAGAAGGATAGAGAGGAGGAGAAGGAGGAAGAGGAAGAGGAGGAAGAGAAGGAGAAGGAGGAAGAGATAGAAAAGGAAGAGGAGGAGGAGGAGGAGGGGGAGAAGGAGGAAGAGGAAGAAGAGGAAGAGGAGGAGGATGAGGAGGATGAGGAGGAGGAGGAGGAGGAGGAGGAGAAAGAGGAAGAAGTGGAGGAAGAGGAGGAGGAGGAGGAGGAGGAGGAGGAGGAGGAGGAGGAGGAGGAAGAGGAGGAGGAGGAGGTTTTCCTTTAGTAATAAGAGGTAACCTTAAGTTTCAGGAAGCAATAGTAGATGGCCCACTCAGACAATACATAAATGGCTGAAGTTCCTCTTCTACAGACTTGACTTTACGAGTCTGTTAGCTTGCCTTAAAAATACTTCGTTGAAATAAGTTTTCATCATGATTGAAAAGGATTCCGTCACTTGGCTGCCCATACATTCACAGATATCACGAAGGCCGGTGAACACGCCACTGATACCACTACAGAAGGAGTCATCAGAGTCGACCACTACTTTCTGATCTTTGCCTACATCTGCCTCGCAGATCCTGTCGAGGGAGCAAGTCCTTATCTTCAGCCATCACGGCAATAGAAGGATAGTTCTCCTTCCATTACCGTGAACATACCTATCTAAAAGATCTTCTCTATTATGGTGATAATAAAGGACATAAACGAAAGAAAAAAATCCCATATCGGCAAACAGCTGAGAAAGACGGCATTTTGTATACAATATCACCGGAAGATCGAGATACCATCTCTGACGACAGAAGATTTCCAGGCTGGAACGCTGAGTTCCAGGGGCACTGACGTCATTATAGAGAATAAAGTTGAAGACATAATTACAAAGGAAAGCAGAACGTGGATCATAAAGCCATAATTGCCTACAAGTTTCTAATGCCCTTCATCATGTATTGTAACATTTCTTAAGAGTCTAACCTTCTCCCGGCTGTGAGGAAACTGAAAAGACGAAGATACATTGAGAAGACTTCGAGCCTTCATTTACACAACTATATATCCAGTGGAAACAAGCACAAGGCAATTGTCGACTTCGTATCGCTTCCTAACACAACAATTTACCTATTTCATCATCCACTGTAGCTTTCATTCATCTGGTATCTGAAACATTGTCAAAGCCTCACGAACATGTATCATATGATCTTTACTGTCCATTCGCTGGAGGCATCCATAAGACGCCTGCACTGATAACATTCAACTCCACTCTTGTATAGACCTATCGTGGAGAGGATGGCACCAACAGTGCTGGATATAGCCTCAACCATGAGGGACACGTCTGTAGCTTGCATAATGAAGACCTGTCCACGAATTTATATAAACCTTTGAGTGAAGAACGTGGACCTCCTTGCCCACACGTACGTTCCCTTGCGAACTCCATCTACTTTGAATGTGGGCAGCTTCTTGAGCAGAAAAATGGCTGACTGATATGGTGGCCACGGTCCAATTGGGAAAGATTCTTCTGTCAGACAGGACATCAAACGCAATAAGGTTAAGAATATCTTTTGAAGAATTCTCACGTTTCCAATCCGTTCAGCTGAAGGAGAAGACATCCTGAGGAATTTACGAGCGTAAATATATACCCAACTCCACGTCTGGAAGATGAATAGGCTGCTGGTGTGGGACAACACCTGCACTTTCGTCTTGTGTGTCAAGAAATAATAAGAACTGGAACATGTTACGGTCGTCACATAAAGAAGAGGATCATACCTATAAGAGAAAAGAATCCTGTTGAAGGAGAGGATTATAGCCAAGAAGATGCTACTCCTATTAAAGTAGAGGATTATGGTTAAAGATGCTACTTATGTTTATAAGGGAGAGGATTAGAGAGGATTTGTTTACAAGGAAGAGGATTTGAGAGGATTAGCTTACAAGGGAGAGAATTTGTTTATTAGGAGAGAATTAGCTATTTACGTTTGTTTCACTGTATCGCTGCATTACATCATTAATGTAACTATAGAATTTTACTTGTTCACTGGCACATGAATATTCTCTAAGTGGTATTGAATCCCGTGTTGCAAAGTGACCATGAAAGTAAGACTTCAGGCTTCAGTTGTGCTCACACCGTATCTACCCACTGTTGGGAGTTAGCGATCTACTCACATTAACAATACGATAGCAACGTATCATTTAGATATTGATTTGATTATGGAATCTTTTCTGATGGAAATATAGAACATGAATCATCGGCAGGACTGTCACACCTTCTCCCACATGAATTCACGTCTTTACATCATCATGATTTTGTTTGACTTATGTAGATTCGCTTCAGATTCTTTACGTTTTAATCCTACAACTTGGCACAGAGTATAGAGGGTGTGATTCAATCATATGACTTCGCACAGAATATAAAGAATATGTAAGATATCAATGTTTGAAGAGACTGATGTAGGAAACTGATTAATCAAGTGCTATACATTTCCACTTCGATTCTCTTCAACAACGGAGACCATTTTACGTACACATCGATCGTACTGTGAGAATTACGACTCTCCAAACCCGAAGCCCAAGCAGCGATGTCGACCCGTCAACCACCAAACCACTGTGTTAGGAGCAGAGTTGCCCATACTGTGATTGGTTAGACTTGATATGAGTTTAGGTATTAAGAAGGACAAGTCTTATGAACATTCTTTTAATTGGCTCGTGCATTCCTCTAGGTAATTAAGTCTTGAGTGACTGGGTGGTGAAGATGCGTGGCAAATTTGCGTAATAGGTGACAAGTGTTTTAATCCTTTCATATGGCTACAAATTATTGAAATTAAGTTCATTATTTATTTGACAACGATAGAAATTTTTTAAGGAATATTTCATTCATTAGTGAAAGTACAAATATCATTTTCATCCAATTATTTCAGTTATCAGTTATCTTACATATGAGATGCCTGCACCAACCATCTTCGCCAATATTCCGGTTGAAGTCCTACTTACTCTATCCTGATTGTATTCAATTTCCATAATACGTCTGTACTGGTTTACCGGAATCAAGTTTACGACATATTTCCACTGAAACATCAGCCAACCTTCATGATACATTCACAATCCTCGAAACAAATGAAAGATATTTCACAGCAATTCCTCTGATGAATATATTTCTTGAAGGCAAACCTGGTCAGCTACATGTTCGTAGATCTTGCGCATCTCTGACTGGCTATTCAACAATATGTTTCTTTGGTTTAGGTCGTAAAGACGGCGTCCTAGTCTGTTACATCCCTATAGCAGAAGCTGTAACTAGTAGCTGGCTAGTGTCCGCGTGTAGCTAATAGCTGGTTAGTGTCCGCGTGTAGCTAGTAGCTGGCTAGTGTCCGCGTGTAGATAATAGCTGGCTAGTGTCCGCGTGTAGCTAGTAGCTGGCTAGTGTCCGCGTGTAGCTAGTAGCTGGCTAGTGTCCGCTTGTAGCTAGTAGCTGGCTAGTGTCTGCGTGTAGCTAGTAGCTGGCTAGTGTCCGCGTGTAGCTAGTAGCTGGCTAGTGTCCGCGTGTAGCTAGTAGCTGGCTAGTGTCCGCTTGTAGCTAGTAGCTGGCTAGTGTCTGCGTGTAGCTAGTAGCTGGCTAGTGTCCGCGTGTAGCTAGTAGCTAGCGGACTAGCTAGTAGCTGGCTAGTTTCCGCATGTAGCTAGTAGCTGGCTAGTTTCCGCATGTAGCTAGTAGCTAGCTAGTGTCCGTTTTGGTAATACTATCATGTGAGAAGCATTTAGTCATCTATGCTGTGTGGCATGGGGGGGTCGCCATTTCCACGGCAGTTCTCCACATATTAGAAATCTCGCTCCTCCGAACCGGATATTAGGTCGTGCAAATACACTGGTAATTGCTAACGATATAGCGGAGGTAAGGAACACTTTAACACACCGTCACACAAAGTGACTGGCTGATACCTACCTTTAGAATCATCCTTCGACTGAAATGACTTCCTACATAACTACTCCTCTAAGTTGTCATACTAAAAGTACGTAACTCAGTTAGGTATGAAATCAACCAAACGACCTATCATCTAACAAGGGAGAGGTTGTTTACAAAATGTCACGTGCGTTGAAAAGAGAAATTCCAATGATGATTCTATTCGTCATACAAAGACATATTGTGTGGCTCAGAAATATACACATCAATGTGGCACTTGGCTGAATTCTCACACTCAGCTTAGCAGCAAAGAGAGCGAAAATATTGTTATATTTCCTCGTCTTTCTCACTTGCAAGTGAATAATCACCAGCATCTCGAGTTACTGCAATACACATGTAGATATCTAAACGTGTACTTAGGAATGGAAGGCATTGTACCGTTGTACCAGTGTCTCGTATGTGGCCCTGTGTCGACCCCTACACTGTGGTGTGTCGTGTGAGGATGATGGTATCCACACACGGTGGACCAGAGTGTGAGTGACTCAAGGAAGCCAGCTGACATCAGCCAATCGGTCATCATGACTCGCACTGTGCTTTTCAGATTAACTTTTATTATCCGGAACAGATGTCCATGACGTGACCCCCGACTATCTATCTATCTATCTATCTATATCCTCCAACTATCTATCTACCTATTTATCTATCTATATATCCTCTCTCTATCTATCTATCTATCTATTTATCTATCTACCTATTTATCTATACCAATTATTCCGCCACAAGTTTAGCTTGGTTCAGGCTCAATCCTCACCTCCTATGGCGTCCAGATAGCGTCCTTCGGCTTCACCAACGTTCATCTACAAGGCCTGGCTACTCCCTCACCAGCACTCATCTACAGTGCAGTGTCCTTCTATATCTACATCTACTGATTCGACAGTGTCCTATCCGAGATTGCAGGCTGGTAGGCACAAGGCTCAGCTGACGAGCTTTCTACAAATAACACAATCCGTCTATAAGAACGATGTCCCGTGTGCAAGCCAGCGTCAGAGCTGTCCAAGGTAATGGGGTGAAGCCATCAAGCAGTGAACTGCGGGATGCGTCGTGAGACGTAATGTCCTCTGATCTGAAAGGCCAGGGACACATCACAGAGGTCAACCGTTGGGCTGCGCACACGACGTCGAAATACGTAAACAGAAAAAGGATTCAAACAGCGACAGACCAATGGGTCTTTTCGATGCCTTTTCGTGAGAGTGGAAGGTATCAAAAACTCAGAGAATGGTGTAGTAAAAATTAGAAGCCATATAGATAATTCAAAGACAATAACTTCATGTTGTCATCTTGACTAAAGAAACGTAAGTGAGGGAAATCGTGGACTTGAAGCGGAGTACTTATCAAATGTGTTCTCAAACATATTCATAGCACTGCTTTCAACCGCTCATTCCTCTCTGTCTCTACATAAGTAACTCTTCAGCCAGCAAGTAGAATTAACAGAATTAACAGATGTTAAATATTTGACGTCCCAGGCGCAACCTGATGCTTTACACGTTAACAGTGAACAATACACAGCTGCCAAACGCTCTGTGAAATTCCTTCCCACACTGAGCTCAGCTGGTGAGCTAATTAAGAATTCTTGACTGTTCCAAGTTGTAAGTGGGCACCTGTGTACTGATTACGATATTCACACCGCAATGCTGTTACCAGAAGCCTGGTATACCAGTCATGCATTAACTGTGAGTGATGAATGTCATTTATCACAACCGCTGTTGCATATGGATATGTACAGCTTGTGTTCTGCAGGTGGCGTTATTTTTGCTCATTGGCTTCGTGGCGTTATTGACCATATCTCTGCCACAAACGCGAGTGATGTATATGAGCATCTTTTATTTTTCTGTTTTTGCAGTACTTAGCCACCTCCCGCCCTGGTGATTATGTGTATCCGTTTCTTGTAATCAGTGTGGATTCATACACATGTATCCTTGTCATTTTTCCATACATGTGGCACGACATGTTTCGTGGAGACAGTCCACCTCATCAGGTGCCAGTACTTCACAAAGTTATCTAAATCCCAACGTCACACTTGGTCCCCACCATCCAACACCGTTAGTGACCCATTATTCTTATCAGGTGACCCATTATTCTTAGCACTGATAACATGCAAGGGGTAACTATGGGTTATCTGCGTGTCTGTGTGGTAGCTGTTGCCCTGGGGCCTCTCTCGTCCCGGGTATTATGCATTCACTGCAGCTTCTGGCCATTAATCCCCTCATTTAAGTGTGACATCTTACCTACCCTACAGACCTATTCTGGGACACGGCCATAACCGTATACTTCCCTGATGGGGTTTTGAATTAGCTCACGTCGTTACACATAAGTTATCCAGCGGTGTAGATAAAGATTAGTGTGAGATTACGGAGAGAAATAATTACTCATACCATTGGTTTAGGTACACAGTCTCTGAAATGGGGAGTTATCACGCGTATGAGAAAGCCCAGATAGCATAACCAAGTGAAAAAGAAAGATTTGATAACGTGAGTAAAGCCAGTATGACATCCATGAACTGCCACATCACCCGCGTTGTGAGACATCCACGAAGGATGAGGATCAATTATTAAGATCTTTATGGTCGTTTTATAATCCAAGAATTACAAGATAAAACTTCGAAAGAATTCTTAAGATGACAGAGACAAGAGCGAAACATTGGATAGTTTTTTGTTTATTTTAATCAATTCCTTGCACCCTAGGGAGTCAAACCAATATATAATTACAATATAGTACATGATGATGAAATCTAAAAGGCCCTGGTGCCACGCAGGGCACTGCTGGATAGCTGTACACAAGAGTTACAACGTATTAGAACTAACAGTCAGACCTACGTAACACCATTATGTTGGCCAAACCAGAATCTTGAATCTTGAATCTCAATTCTGAAGAAATTCTAGATTTTGTCGTCTGGGATTCCTTAAGGTCGCTGGTGGGTGATTGTAGTGACCTTGATGAAGCTTTTAAGATGACTTAACTCAGGTCTTGCCCACAGGAGAGGCATTGGAACTTACTCCTGGTTATCAGATCTTACGAGCAAGTCACAAAGATGCATTAACTGCTCTTCAAGAAAGATATGAAGGCAAGATTCAGGTTAAACAAACATCTAAATCAACTGTTGTTCAACTTTGAACCCCACTTCATAATTATCTATAAGAAATGACAACTTTTTCATGTCAAGACCAAACTGTTATTAGAAATCTCAGGCAATACGCGAATAGTGTGGATGAGATCCACTCGCTACTTGAACTAGATGATGTTTCGTTAACTTCCACGCAAAGGTGAAGCTTCGATTCTTGCAAACGAGGACATTATTTCTCGTTAGTTAACGAGGTGAGACAAGGCATTAAGGATAACATGAAACACCTCACAAAAACCAAGGATTGAACAACTTCTGAAACAAAATCTAACGAACAATTCTTTTATCTCGAAACACAAGAAGTTATCGCGAGGCAACACAGTGGTTCAGAACCACAGAAAATAGTAACTACCATTCTTTCCCTCGCAATTCCCCTTATGCTCCACGCAGATATAGGCACGTACCACTCATGACAGGCGTTAATCCATTTAATTACGGGTGTTTGCCACAGCAAACATTTCTTTACCACTTATTTCCCTTAGGTGGTACGTTGTGAACAGCTCTCTTGGAAAATAGAGGGAATAGGGTGTTAGCCATTTTCTTCGACACGGCAAGCTGTTGAAGTCAACACTTCCAGACTCAAGGAGGCGTTTAAGAAACTGGAATCCACTTACGTCCACCCCAGCGGACGAGAGGTCGAATGACGACGTAAACACACTGGTAGATGGAGACTTCTACGGTGACTTCATTGTGGATCACTAAAGAGATCGTAAAGTTTACGCAAAATGAATATATGTGATTCCTTACTTCCTGCCCCAGGAGTGCCTTCTCTCCTTATGAGGCTCCTGCAGGTCATAAAGTGTTGTGATGTGCGTGCGTCTATGTACAGAGAGTGGAGGGCAGTTGAGTAGTAAGTGGTCAGTGTCCTCTCTATGGTAGTTGCATCATTTGTGTGAAGGGTTCTGGGATTTGTTCAGTTTGAATGATAATGGACGATGTCCGCGTACGCAGGAGAGTGTAACCCGTGTTTGTCTGGAGAGTGTGGTTTCTGATGGGTGTACATCTAGTTTGGGTTTGAGATTAGGACTGAGTTAGAAGGTTGGTTGTTTAGTGTTTGTCGGGTCATTTCAGAGTGTATGTGTTTTGTCAGTGTTCTATCTGTTTGGGGTAGGGGTAGGTAGATATGTTAGTAGAGGTGTTGAAGTATGTGTGTGTGTCGTTACCGGACCCCACTCGCTAGCAGTGGCGCAGCGAGTAAAATATCCTTCGGCAAGGCTGCATCATCATCAACTGACGAAAGCAAGTGTAGTCTCGTCGAGTAACTTCCCTTTCCAAAGGGGTTCCTCATTTCCCTGCTACCTGCAAGTAGTGTAGCCATGAAGCTACAAGAACCCCTTCAGAGAGAGGGGTCCTGGGGTTATGATAGTAATGATGTATATCACCAGATTGACGAGGTCACACCACGAGTGGAAAGGTCAAATATCAACGCCAATGTACGATAAGGGGTACGGTCTCGTGAGGAAATTTCTCACTCCAAAGCAGTCCACAGTTTTCATGATTCTCATTGTAGCGCAATAATTATATATAGAATATCTTAATCAGGAACTCACCAGAAAATTCTCCTGGATGAATCTGTAAAGTGCCACGTACAAATTGTTATTTTATGTTGAGCAGACTGGTAAGAATCTTTCTCTTATACTTAAGCAACTTAAATATAGTATAAGATCAGGACAAGAATCAAAGGCCTTGTTCAATCACGTTAAAAACTATGATCATTGTATAAACTGGAGTAATGCCAACTCGTTTATTAACTCTAACATCAGTACCACGAGAAATATCATTGAATATTCTATCATTAGATACACAAAGAATTATACCCTTAATACTAGCGAAGGCCTATACGAATTCGATAACTTTATCATTGATAAAATTTGTAAACAAATGATACATATATATATATATATATTATTATTATTATTTTTTTTATTTTGCTTTGTGCTGTCTCCCGCGTTTGCGAGGTAGCGCAAGGAAACAAACGAAAGAATGGCCCAATCCACCCACATATACATGTATATACATACACATCCACACACGCAAATATACATACCTATACATCTCAACGTATACATATATATACACACACAGACATATACATATATACACATGTATATAATTCATACTGTCTGCCTTTATCCATTCCCATCGCAACCCCGCCACACATGAAATAACAACCCCCTCCCCCCTCATGTGCACGAGTTAGCGCTAGGTAGACAACAAAGGCCCCATTCGTTCACACTGAGTCTCTAGCTGTCATGTAATGATACACCGAAATCACGGCTCCCTTTCCACATCCAGGCCCCACACAACTTTCCATGATTTACCCCGGACGCTTCACATGCCCTGGTTCAATCCATTGACAGCACGTCGACCCCGGTATACCACATCGTTCCAATTCACTCTATTTCTTGAACGCCTTTCACCCTCCTGCATGTTCAGGCCACGATCACTCAAAATCGTTTCACTCCATCTTTCAACCTCCAATTCGGTCGCCCACTTCTCCTCATTCCCTCCACCTCTGACACATATATACTCTTGGTCTTTCTTTCCTCACTCATTCTCTCTATGTGACCAAACCATTTCAAAACACCCTCTTCTGCTCTCTCAACCACACTTTTTATTACCACATATCTCTCTTACCCTATTATTACTTACTCGATCAAATCACCTCACACCACATACTGTTCTCAAACATCTCATTTCCAGCACATCCATCCTCCTCCGCACAACTCTATCCATAGCCCACGCCTCGCAACCATACAACATTGTTGGAACGACTATTCCTTCAAACATACCGATTTTTGCTTTCCGAGATAATGTTCTCAACCTCCACACATTCTTCAAGGCTCCCAGAATTTTCGCCCCCTCCCCCACCCTATGATTCACTTCCGCTTCCTTGGTTCCATCTGCTGCCAAATCCACTCCCAGATATCTAAAACACTTTACTTCCTCCAGTTTTTCGCCATTCAAACTTACCTCCCAACTGACTTGACCCTCAACCCTACTGTACCTAAAATCTTGGTCTTATTCACATATATATATATATACATATATATATATATATATATATATATATATATATATATATATATATATATATATATATATCATACAAACCTCCAACAGCCAGGATCGAACCTGGGACCCTTTGTGCAAGAGGCAGGCATGCTAACCGCTAGGCTAAGGGACTTTATAATAGGAAACAGCTATTCGAAATACTAAGTACTCGAATACCCTTCGTCTCACAATGGTGAGCAACGGGGTCTATCGGTTGTTTCCGAACAGAACACATATAACTCCGCGTTGTACAGTCAGGTTCGGTAAAACGCTATCAGCTGGCTATGTGTTCTGTTCGGAAAACAACCGATAGACCCCGTTGCTCACCATTGTTGAGACGAAGGGTATTCGAGTACTTAGTATTTCGAATAGTTGTTTCCTATTATACAGTCCCTTAGCCTAGCGGTTAGCATGCCTGCCTCTTGCACAAGGGGTCCCAGGTTCGATCCTGGCTGTTGGAGGTTTGTATGTTCTATGAAGGTGCGCGTTCATATACACTTTACTCGTATTCATATAACTCCGCGTTGTACAGTTATGTTCGGTAAAGCGCTATCAGCTGGCCATGTGTTCTGTTCGGAAACAACCGATAGACCCCGTTGCTCACCATAGTGAGACGAACGGTATTCGAGTATATATATATATATATATATATATATTTTTTTTTTTTTTTTTATACTTTGTCGCTGTCTCCCGCGTTTGCGAGGTAGCGCAAGGAAACAGACGAAAGAAATGGCCAACCCCCCCCATACACATGTACGTACACACGTCCACACACGCAAATATACATACCCACACAGCCCTCCACGGCCCACCCCGGACGCTCCACATGCCCTGATTCAATCCACTGACAGCACGTCAACCCCTGTATACCACATCGCTCCAATTCACTCTATTCCTTGCCCGCCTTTCACCCTCCTGCATGTTCAGGCCCCGATCACACAAAATCTTTTTCACTCCATCTTTCCACCTCCAATTTGGTCTCCCTCTTCTCCTCGTTCCCTTCACCTCCGACACATATATCCTCTTGGTCAATCTTTCCTCACTCATTCTCTCCATGTGCCCAAACCATTTCAAAACACCCTCTTCTGCTCTCTCAACCACGCTCTTTTTATTTCCACACATCTCTCTTACCCTTACGTTACTTACTCGATCAAACCACCTCACACCACACATTGTCCTCAAACATCTCATTTCCAGCACATCCATCCTCCTGCGCACAACTCTATCCATAGCCCACGCCTCGCAACCATACAACATTGTTGGAACTACTATTCCTTCAAACATACCCATTTTTGCTTTCCGGGATAATGTTCTCGACTTCCACACATTTTTCAAGGCTCCCAAAATTTTCGCCCCCTCCCCCACCCTATGATCCACTTCCGCTTCCATGGTTTCCATCCGCTGCCAGATCCACTCCCAGATATCTAAAACACTTCACTTCCTCCAGTTTTTCTCCATTCAAACTCACCTCCCAATTGACTTGACCCTCAACCCTACTGTACCTAATAACCTTGCTCTTATTCACATTTACTCTTAACTTTCTTCTTCCACACACTTTACCAAACTCAGTCACCAGCTTCTGCAGTTTCTCACATGAATCCGCCACCAGCGCTGTATCATCAGCGAACAACAACTGACTCACTTCCCAAGCTCTCTCATCCCCAACAGACTTCATACTTGCCCCTCTTTCCAAGACTCTTGCATTTACCTCCCTAACAACCCCATCCATAAACAAATTAAACAACCATGGAGACATCACACACCCCTGCCGCAAACCTACATTCACTGAGAACCAATCACTTTCCTCTCTTCCTACACGTACACATGCCTTACATCCTCGATAAAAACTTTTCACTGCTTCTAACAACTTGCCTCCCACACCATATATTCTTAATACCTTCCACAGAGCATCTCTATCAACTCTATCATATGCCTTCTCCAGATCCATAAATGCTACATACAAATCCATTTGCTTTTCTAAGTATTTCTCACATACATTCTTCAAAGCAAACACCTGATCCACACATCCTCTACCACTTCTGAAACCACACTGCTCTTCCCCAATCTGATGCTCTGTACATGCCTTCACCCTCTCAATCAATACTCTCCCATATAATTTACCAGGAATACTCAACAAACTTATACCTCTGTAATTTGAGCACTCACTCTTATCCCCTTTGCCTTTGTACAATGGCACTATGCACGCATTCCGCCAATCCTCAGGCACCTCACCATGAGTCATACATACATTAAATAACCTTACCAACCAGTCAACAATACAGTCACCCCCTTTTTTAATAAATTTCCACTGAATACCATCCAAACTGCTGCCTTGCCGGCTTTCATCTTCCGCAAAGCTTTTCTACCTCTTCATCTGTTTACCAAAATCACTTTTCCTAACCCTTCACTTTGCACACCACCTCGACCCAAACACCCTAATTGCACTCTGTCATCAGACTCATTCAACAAACCTTCAAAATACTCATTCCATCTCCTTCTCACATCACCACTACTTGTTATTCACCTCCCATTTACGCCCTTCACTGAAGTTCCCATTTGCTCCCTTGTTTTACGCACCTATTTACCTCCTTCCAGAACATCTTTTATTTCCCTAATATTTACTGATAGTCTCGCACCCAACTCTCATTTGCCCTTTTTTTCACTCTTGCACCTTTTCTTGACCTCCCGTCTCTTTCTTTATACTTCTCCCACTCAATGCATTTTTTCCCTGCAAAATCGTCAATGCCTCTTTTCTTCTCTTCACTAATACCTTACTTCTTCATCCACATCACTACCCTTTCAAACACCCACCTCACTCTCTCATCCCACAACAATCTTTTGGCACCCCATCCACTGATTCCCTACATACATCCCTCCTCCCATCCTTATTCCATTTTTCTACTTTTCATTTCGTACACCAGTCCTCCTGTATCTTCAACAGGTTCCTTCCAAGCTCATTAAACTCTCACCCCTTCTTCACCCCAAACATTCACTCTTCTTTCTGAAACCATACAAAATTTCTTCACCTTAGCTTCCACAAATATTGATCTGAATCCTCCCGTGCACCTCCTCAGAATTGACATCCAAAAGTCTCTCTTCGCACGCCTTCAAAAACACTATCAAAAACCCGCTCTCTGCCATCTCTCCTACTTACAAAAATACTTAGTATACTCGCTTTTTAACCAGGTATTCCCAATCATCAGTCTTTTTTAGCCAATAAATCTACAAGCACTTACCTATTTCCATTACAACACGACACCCCATGCATCCCAATTTTTCCCCTCAACTGTTCACATTACTCACCTTTTCATTCAAATACCCCACACTATACCGGTCCGTGCACCCAAACCGTAACACATTCATTAGCTGCTCCCAAAACACTTGTCTCATGATCTTTTTCTTCTCATGCCCATGGTGCATATGCACCAAAAATTCACCCATTTCTCTCCATCAATTTTTATCAATAATAATTAATATATATAGTATATATATATATATATATATATAGATAGATAGATAGATGGATAATATATTTAGATAGATAGATAGATTGATAGGTAGATAGATAGATAGATCGATAAATCACAAGAGAACATATGATTCACGAATATGCTGATAGCCACAAGGAAGATAAAACACGAAGATTCAAGGGCTTTTGTGACATTTCACCATCTACAGCAAATCCCCACAAACCAATTCCGTAGATTCTCCTGACCTTTCTTATAAGAAGACGTTGCCCACCATATACCATATTCTCTTTCACTCCATCCTTCAATTTCCTTCTTGGTTCTCTCTCTCTCTCTCTCTCTCTCTCTCTCTCTCTCTCTCTCTCTCTCTCTCTCTCTCTCTCTCTCTCTCTCTCTCTCTCTCTCTCTCTCTCTCTCTCTCTCTCTCTCTCTCTCTCTCCTACTTCCTCCACCTCTGCCAAGTAAATGATTTTCGTGAATCTCTCTTCACTCATCCTCTCTATATGTCCAAACCACTTCAAGACATCAGCGTCAACTATATCAGTCACACTGCGTCTTACAATCACACTTCGCTTGCAGTGTCATTCCTCACACTGTCATCCGTTCTCACCCGCCAGAGTGTCATTAGGCTTTTCGTGTCCAACACTTTCTCCCTCCTCCATCCATTTGCCATCAGGTTCCAAGCTTCACATCCACACCATCGGGACTATCATACCTTTCACAAGATCCACAGTACAATCAGGAAATTTGCCCTCCCCTTCCCACCCTATGACTAACTACGCCTCTATCTGCTGCCATGGCCACTCTCAGGTGACTAAAGCCTCCACCTTCTCCCCATCCAACTCACATTAAACTCCTCCTGTGTCGGCTGTCTTAGTTTTACTCACTTTAACTCTCAATTTCCTCCTCTCACGCTCTCTCCAACACTCGGACACCAGCTTTGAAGTTTCTCTCTCAAGTGTGCCACCAGTGCATGAGTTCCTCTTTCTGGAGTCTGCCACCACTGCATGACCAATGAAACGTGTTGCAGTTTATATTTCATTATTGTACATTTTTGTTTACGCTTTACGGTGAAAAAGACTCTTTTAATGTTATTTTTCCATGTGAGTGAACAAGTTGCCGTTCGATGTTAGTAGAAATCCATGAAAAAAGATCATATTGTCCATTCATCTTTACCGAGCCCACAGGGATTTTGGGAATTTATACTAGACTGGATATTCCCTCATCGAAAAACGTGAAAAAAGAAAAAAGAATACTCATCGTGAAGCATTACTTTAGTCTTTGCTTCATTGTTTTCATCTTTGCTTTCGTCAGATACATTATCAGCTTCAGTGAACACTGGTGTAACGCAATTGCTTACCTGGCTTTTACGTAGCTTGAGCCATTCTCTCTCTCTCTCTCTCTCTCTCTCTCTCTCTCTCTCTCTCTCTCTCTCCCTCTATGCAATACCATTTTTTTGGTACACACTAAACGATTCTTCGTTATTCGTGCTGTTTCGTTGAGCAATTGGCGCTCGGTTCTTCGCCTGTTACGTACTGACTCATTCTCTATCATTCATTCTCTCGAGTGACCCAGAGAGTAATTCCCGCTCGTTTATTGGCAGTTCACGAGATTTCTCACGCTTGCATTTCAATAAGTTGGAACAGCTGAAGGCGACTGGCTCAGAAAGTCTGTCAGCGTCTCTCGAACTCGTCCAAGAAGACTTGAAAACTCTTGTCTTTTCCTTCTGTTTTCTTTTCCTTCCGTTTATTGGCTTCAAATGTTGCAGATATATCTCACAATATTCTTTTATACGTCCAGTGATGTGATGATGCCAAGATGCTTGTGGAAGTCAATACTCTTTTCCATCCTTCGAGCACCTATAACGACGCACTCACGTCGGTGTCCGTTACTCTGAACTCCATCCTGAGTACTTTAGAACAAGGGATCCGCAGCCTTTACTTTGGGCTAGCTCTGGAACATATGTTATGAATTTCTTTAAAGGATTTGATGATAAATTGAGCAATCGGAAATATGCTGTACATTCAGATCCAAACAACAGAAATTGATATAGCACAATATGTGGCCTCATAAAAAAGGTTATATATATATATATATATATATCTTTCTTTCTTTTTCTTTCACACTATTCGCCATTTCCCGCATTAGCGAGGTAGCGTTGAGAACAGAGGACTGGGCCTTTGAGGGAATATCCTCACCTGGCCCCCTTCTCTGTTCCCTCTTTTGGAAAAAAAAAGAAAGCGAGAGGGGAGGAATTCCAGCCACCCGCTCCCTCCCATTTTAGTCGCCTTCTACGACACGCAGGGAATACGTGGGAAGTATTCTTTCTCCCCTGTCCCCAGGGATAATATATATATATATATATATATTTTTTTTTTTTTTTTTTTATACTTTGTCGCTGTCTCCCGCGTTTGCGAGGTAGCGCAAGGAAACAGACGAAAGAAATGGCCCAACCCCCCCCATACACATGTATATACATACGTCCACACACGCAAATATACATACCTACACAGCTTTCCATGGCTTACCCCAGACGCTTCACATGCCTTGATTCAATCCACTGACATCACGTCAACCCCGGTATACCACATCGCTCCAATTCACTCTATTCCTTGCCCTCCTTTCACCCTCCTGCATGTTCAGGCCCCGATCACACAAAATCTTTTTCACTCCATCTTTCCACCTCCAATTTGGTCTCCCTCTTCTCCTTGTTCCCTCCACCTCCGACACATATATCCTCTTGGTCAATCTTTCCTCACTCATCCTCTCCATGTGCCCAAACCACTTCAAAACACCCTCTTCTGCTCTCTCAACCACGCTCTTTTTATTTCCACACATCTCTCTTACCCTTACGTTACTCACTCGATCAAACCACCTCACACCACACATTGTCCTCAAACATCTCATTTCCAGCACATCCATCCTCCTGCGCACAACTCTATCCATAGCCCACGCCTCGCAACCATAAAACATTGTTGGAACCACTATTCCTTCAAACATACCCATTTTTGCTTTCCGAGATAATGTTCTCGACTTCCGCACATTCTTCAAGGCCCCCAGAATTTTCGCCCCCTCCCCCACCCTATGATCCACTTCCGCTTCCATGGTTCCATCCGCTGCCAGATCCACTCCAAGATATCTAAAACACTTCACTTCCTCCAGTTTTTCTCCATTCAAACTCACCTCCCAATTGACTTGACCCTCAACCCTACTGTACCTAATAACCTTGCTCTTATTCACATTTACTCTTAACTTTCTTCTTCCACACACTTTACCAAACTCGGTCACCAGCTTCTGCAGTTTCTCACATGAATCAGCCACCAGCGCTGTATCATCAGCGAACAACAACTGACTCACTTCCCAAGCTCTCTCATCCCCAACAGACTTCATACTTGCCCCTCTTTCCAAAACTCTTGCATTTACTTCCCTAACAACCCCATCCATAAACAAATTAAACAACCATGGAGACATCACACA
>NC_092294.1:5040605-5043105 GCF_036320965.1 Panulirus ornatus | reverse complement strand
GTAGGAGTTCCATCTAGTCTGCAACTCTGCGAAACAGTTCGGCTGGAAACTACTATACCGACTGTAGAACAACACGACAGACAGCACAGATTGTTGACTTATGTATTAGATTCTTCCAGGTCGAGATTTCTCCAGGTCATGATTCCTCCAGGTCAAGGTTTCCTCTCTCTATTCGGGAGTCTTTTATATGTGAGCTGAGACGACACGAGCAACTGAAGTGCAAATCAAGGTCATCTCATTAACATACATGTCTATTCATCATAAATATTCGCCATTTCCTGAGTTAGTCAAGTATCGTTAAGAACAGAGGAGTGAGCCTTACAGGCAATATCCTCACTTGGTCTCCTTCTCTGTTCCTTTTTGGAAAACCATGAAAAGGCAGGGGAGGATTTCCAGCCCCCGCTCCCTCCCGTTTTCTTCGCCTTCCACGACACGAAGGGAATACGTGGGAAGTGTTCTTTCTCCCCTATCCCCAGGGATATATATATATATCTATATATATATATATCTATATATATATATATATATATATATATATATATATATATATATGTATATATATATATATCCCTAGGGATAGGGGAGAAAGAATACTTCCCACGTATTCCCTGCGTGTCGTAGAAGGCGACTAAAAGGGGAGGGAGCGGGGGGCTGGAAATCCTCCCCTCTTGTTTTTTTTTTTTAATTTTCCAAAAGAAGGAACAGAGAAGGGGGCCAGGTGAGGATATTCCCTCAGAGGCCCAGTCCTCTGTTCTTAACGCTACCTTGCTAATGCGGGAAATGGCGAATAATTTGAAAGAAAGAAAGAATATATATATATATATATATATATATATATATATATATATATATATATATATATATATATATATATATATATACGAACAAAGTGCATAGGAACGCGCACCTTCATAGAACATACAAACCTCCAACAGCCAGGATCGAAACCAGGACCCCTGTGCCACAGGCGGGAATGTTACCGCTAGGATATAGGCCTGGCCCATAGCCTAGCACACGATTGCTTTCTTCCAGGTAGATTCCATACCTTATTCCTTGGACTGATTGGCTGTGTTGCATCTGTGTACTGCATAGGTTGATGACTTGGGATGGCTCGAACGTCTATGTATGGGTCTATACTCATGCATACATGGGTGGGGAGCGTATTCAAGACGTAGCTACAGAACCAATACAACAATAATCCTATAGATCTTCTATTTACTTATACAATCCATCGCAACCTCGTGAGAGATAGCGTTGCTTGGCAATAATACGTTTTTACTCGGGTGAAAATTACATTTCGCTCTGAATGACTGAATGACCACATCCAGTATATGAGAAATCGTATCCACGTAACGTCACCCTTGAGTCCAGCTCTGTGTTGGACGTGACCAAGTGAAACAGCCGTGTATGTGAACCATATGGGGTAACACCAGTATTTTGTCTAGGTTATCAAGGCTTCCCTCACAGTTCTGTGGGGTTGTATGCCTTTCTGAGCCACTCACTGGGCACAAACGTGTTGGATCGTATTTGTTCTCAGTCATTCCAAAGAAACAGGACCACGAAGACGAAAGCTTATTTTCTTCATCTTCTTGGCCCTTATTTTCGTGATCATTATTTTCCAAGTTTTCTCTGGTTGTGCAGCTTTGTTCTGATAAGATGACTCACCAACTCATCGTCATTGCAAACAATAAGATATCTCAATTCGAGAGCCATGTTCAAATAAGGTCCAGACCTTCAAATGCTCTAGTTTTCTTTGGCTCTCCAAAAACAGCCCAAATGATATCTCGTCACGTTAGCGATTGTTGGAAATTGCCTCATTTCATCATACTCCGGAGGCACTTGGAACAATACTTCCTTGGTCGTGATTGGATACGGACCATCGACAGTTTCTACAGACGGTCAGGTCTGGTTATCCTCATGTGTACGGAGATTAGGGAAATCGACTCCTCGTCCACACCGGGAGTCACTCAGTTATCATCTTGAAGACTTTGAAGTCTTCTTTGAAGACTTTTACTTCAGTCGGTTCTAATCTTAACGTTTGTGTGGTACTTGGCGTAGAATTCTCATCTCTCGCCATTAATTCGTTGTGATTCGTTGTCTAGATTCGTTGAAGAATTGTCATCTCCTGACTCCTCTGGACAATATTCTCTTGGTGTTTGGCTGATAACATTGCACAATTGGCAGATGATGGTCGTGAGGGGCTGTTATATAGGTGCCATGATAATGGGCTCCAGGTAGTCATCCATCATGTGTCAGGGTTAGCTCAACAACGAAGATAAATATCACGGTTTTAAATCCACTGACATCAAGCCTTATTATGTCAATTGCATTACGCGTTTTACGATCACGTCACGTTTTAGGCGTATAGGAAATGATCGTCTCTTAGACACAGACAGTGTTACAACGTACACATCAATTCCATGAAAGAAAGTAAAATAAAAGTTTTAAAAAATTGATATCAAATGCCCTTCCAATGATATGACATCATCATGATATCTAA
>NC_092294.1:5023105-5035605 GCF_036320965.1 Panulirus ornatus | reverse complement strand
GTAAGCGAGGTAGCGCCAGGAACAGACAAAGAAATGGCCACATTTGCTCACATCCATTCTCTAGCTGTCAGGTGTAATGCACCTAAACCACAGCTCCCTTTCCACATCCAGGCCCCACAGACCTTTCCATGGTTTACCCCAGACGTTTCACATGCCCTTATCTGGTTCAATAACAGCACGTCGCTCCCTGTGTACCACATAGATCCGATTCGCTCTATCCAGTGCAATGTCTTTTACCTTTCTGCTTGTTCCGGCCCCAGACATTAATAATCCTTATGACTCCATCCATCCATCTTCAAATTGGTCTCCCGCTTCTCCTTGTTCCCTCCACTTTTGACACATATATCTAATTTGTCAACCTTTCCTTACTCCTTGACTCCGGATGTTCAAACCATTTCAGCACACCCTCTTCAGCTCTCTCAGTCACACTCTCATTACCACACATCTCTCATTACTCACTCGATCAACCCTTCTCACACCACATATTGTCCTCAAACATTAATTCCCAGAACTTCTATCCCCTCAACATCCCTGTGATTAACCTCCGCTTCTATGGTTCCATTCGGTGCCAAGGCCAACACTGAATTTGGGATAGTGCGAGAAAGAAGAAGGTTGAGAGCTGATGTGAATAAAACTAAGGTTATGAAGTGTAGGAGGGGAGATAGAGAGGCTGGTTGGGATGTAAGATAGAACTGGGAGGAGTCGTAACGTTTCAGAAATCTGGGAGAGGATATGGCAGCGGTTGAAACCGTGGGAGCTGAAGAGAGCCACAGAATGGGTGAGGAGGCTTGCTGGAATCTTGTGTCTAAGATGCATCCGGGAGAGTGTGGACAGAGAGGTCACTGTCTGAGGTGTAGCCGTCCCTTTAGTAACGTGTGGATGCGATACGTAGGTCGTATATATATATATATATATATATATATATATATATATATATATATATATATATATATATATATATATATATATATATATATATATATATATATATATATATATATATATATATATATATATATCTTTCTTTCTTTTAAACTATTCGCCATTTCCCGCGTTAGCGAGGTAGCGTTAAGAACAGAGGACTGGGCCTTTGAGGGAATACCCTCACCTGGCCCCCTTCTTTGTTCCGTCTTTTGGAAAATTAAAAAAAAAACGAGAGGGGAGGATTTCCAGCCCCCCGCTCCCACCCCTTTTAGTCGCCTTCTACGACACGCAGGGAATACGTGGGAAGTATTCTTAATCCCCTATCCCCAGGGATTATATATATATATATATATATATATATATATATATATATATATATATATATATATATATATATATATATATATATATATATATATATGTATATATATATATATATATATATATATATATATATATATATATATATATATATATATATATATATATATATATATGTATATATATATATATATATATATATATATATATATATATATATATATATATATATATATATAACACATACGCACATACACACACACACACACACATACATATATATACATATGAAAAATGTAAGAAACAATTTAGAAAACAAACTTTTAGCTTGAAATGAATGAAAAAAATGAATGTCACATAATGGTTCAACCTCTGGCTATGGAAAGGGAAATGTACAATTTATTCACACAAACGTCAATAGCAGTTCTCATCAATTTCACCACTGTATCAATAAGCTTCAATGTCTAAGCTACATTTTTTTTCTCCAACTTCACTATTTTCTTGTCAAAAACACCATGCATGAAAACTATCACTCCATTAACACAACTATAAACATTTACTTCCCCTTTAAAAGTTCTGGGGAAGTCTGTCTCGATACACTGCGGCGAGGCGACGCGACGCTGACACAATCACTGTCACAATATCACTTCTGCCTCCTCAAGCCAATCTCTCAGCCACAGTGCAGGCCTTCATCGTCGAAATCGGTCTTCTGGAGGTTACCGTTGTCGATGGGTGTGACCATGTCCTTGCTTTGTGCTTAGTGCTTGAGGGTCGTATCTCCGTGCTCACGCGTCGTAACATAGCGCTCAAAGTTCAAATAACGAAGTAACAGTCTACAGTTCTCTATACTTCCCACGTATTCCTCGCGTGTCGTAGAAAGCGACTAGAGGGGACGGGAGCGGGGGGCCGGAAATCCTCCCCTCCTTGTATTAACTTTCTAAAATGGGAAACAGAAGAAGGAGTCACGCAGGGAGTGATCATCCTCCTCGAAGGCTCAGAGTGGGGTGCCTAAATGTGTGTGGATGTAACCAAGATGTGAAAAAAGGAGAGATAGGTAGTATGTTTGAGGAAAGGAACCTGGATGTTTTGGCTCTGAGTGAAACGAAGCTCAAGGGTAAAGGGGAAGAGTGGTTTGGAAATGTCTGGGGAGTGAAGTCAGGGGTTAATGAGAGGACAAGAGCAAGGGAAGGAGTAGCAATACTCCTGAAACAGGAGTTGTGGGAGTATGTGATAGAATGTAAGAAAGTAAATTCTCGATTAATACGGGTAAAATTGAAAGTTGATGGAGAGAGGTGGGTGATTATTGGTGCATATGCACCTGTGCATGAGAAGAAAGATCATGAGAGGCAAGTGTTTTGGGAGCAGCTGAATGAGTGTGTTAGCGGTTTTGATGCACGAGACCGGGTTATAGTGATGGGTGATTTGAATGCAAAGGTGAGTAATGTGGCAGTTGAGGGAATAATTGGTATGCATGGGGTGTTCAGTGTTGTAAATGGATATGGTGAAGAGCTTGTAGATTTATGTGCTGAAAAAGGACTGATGATTGGGAATACCTGGTTTAAAAAGCGAGATATACATAAGTATACTTATGTAAGTAGGAGAGATGGCCAGAGAGCGTTATTGGATTACGTGTTAATTGACAGGCGTGCGAAAGAGAGACTTTTGGATGTTAATGTGCTGAGAGGTGCAACTGGAGGGATGTCTGATCATTATCTTGTGGAGGCTAAGGTGAAGATTAGTATGGGTTTTCAGAAAAGAGGAGTGAATGTTGGGGTGAAGAAGGTGGTGAGAGTAAGTGAGCTTGGGAAGGAGACCTGTGTGGGGAAGTACCAGGAGAGACTATGTACAGAATGGAAAAAGGTGAGAACAATGGAAGTAAGGGGAGTGGGGGAGGAATGGGATGTATTTAGGGAATCAGTGATGGATTGCGCAAAAGATGCTTGTGGCATGAGAAGAGTGGGAGGTGGGCTGTTTAGAAAGGGTAGTGAGTGGTGGGATGAAGAAGTAAGAGTATTAGTGAAAGAGAAGAGAGAGGCATTTGGACGATTTTTGCAGGGAAAAAATGCAATTGAGTGGGAGAAGTATAAAAGAAAGAGACAGGAGGTCAAGAGAAAGGTGCAAGAGGTGAAAAAAAGGGCAAATGAGAGTTGGGGTGAGAGACTATCAGTAAATTTTAGGGAGAATAAAAAGATGTTCTGGAAGGAGGTAAATAGGGTGCGTAAGACAAGGGAGCAAATGGGAACTTCAGTGAAGGGCGTAAATGGGGAGGTGATAACAAGTAGCGGTGATGTGAGAAGGAGATGGAATGAGTATTTTGAAGGTTTGTTGAATGTGTCTGATGACAGAGTGGCAGATATAGGGTGTTTTGGTCGAGGTGGTGTGCAAAGTGAGACGGTTAGGGAAAATGATTTGGTAAACAGAGAAGAGGTAGTAAAAGCTTTGCGGAAGATGAAAGCCGGCAAGGCAGCAGGTTTGGATGGTATTGCAGTGGAATTTATTAAAAAAGGGGGTGACTGTATTGTTGACTGGTTGGTAAGGTTATTTAATGTATGTATGACTCATGGTGAGGTGCCTGAGGATTGGCGGAATGCGTGCATAGTGCCATTGTACAAAGGCAAAGGGGATAAGAGTGAGTGCTCAAATTACAGAGGTATAAGTTTGTTGAGTATTCCTGGTAAATTATATGGGAGGGTATTGATTGAGAGGGTGAAGGCATGTACAGAGCATCAGATTGGGGAAGAGCAGTGCGGTTTCAGAAGTGGTAGAGGATGTGTGGATCAGGTGTTTGCTTTGAAGAATGTATGTGAGAAATACTTAGAAAAGCAAATGGATTTGTATGTAGCATTTATGGATCTGGAGAAGGCATATGATAGAGTTGATAGAGATGCTCTGTGGAAGGTATTAAGAATATATGGTGTGGGAGGCAAGTTGTTAGAAGCAGTGAAAAGTTTTTATCGAGGATGTAAGGCATGTGTACGTGTAGGAAGAGAGGAAAGTGATTGGTTCTCAGTGAATGTAGGTTTGCGGCAGGGGTGTGTGATGTCTCCATGGTTGTTTAATTTGTTTATGGATGGGGTTGTTAGGGAGGTAAATGCAAGAGTCCTGGAAAGAGGGGCAAGTATGAAGTCTGTTGGGGATGAGAGAGCTTGGGAAGTGAGTCAGTTGTTGTTCGCTGATGATACAGCGCTGGTGGCTGATTCATGTGAGAAACTGCAGAAGCTGGTGACTGAGTTTGGTAAAGTGTGTGGAAGAAGAAAGTTAAGAGTAAATGTGAATAAGAGCAAGGTTATTAGGTACAGTAGGGGTGAGGGTCAAGTCAATTGGGAGGTGAGTTTGAATGGAGAAAAACTGGAGGAAGTGAAGTGTTTTAGATATCTGGGAGTGGATCTGGCAGCGGATGGAACCATGGAAGCGGAAGTGGATCATAGGGTGGGGGAGGGGGCGAAAATTTTGGGAGCCTTGAAAAATGTGTGGAAGTCGAGAACATTATCTCGGAAAGCAAAAATGGGTATGTTTGAAGGAATAGTGGTTCCAACAATGTTGTATGGTTGCGAGGCGTGGGCTATGGATAGAGATGTGCGCAGGAGGATGGATGTGCTGGAAATGAGATGTTTGAGGACAATGTGTGGTGTGAGGTGGTTTGATCGAGTAAGTAACGTAAGGGTAAGAGAGATGTGTGGAAATAAAAAGAGCGTGGTTGGGAGAGCAGAAGAGGGTGTTTTGAAGTGGTTTGGGCACATGGAGAGAATGAGTGAGGAAAGATTGACCAAGAGGAATATATGTGTCGGAGGTGGAGGGAACGAGGAGAAGGGGGAGACCAAATTGGAGGTGGAAAGATGGAGTGAAAAAGATTTTGTGTGATCGGGGCCTGAACATGCAGGAGGGTGTAAGGAGGGCAAGGAATAGAGTGAATTGGAGCGATGTGGTATACAGGGGTTGACGTGCTGTCAGTGGAGTGAATCAAGGCATGTGAAGCGTCTGGGGTAAACCATGGAAAGCTGTGTAGGTATGTATATTTGCGTGTGTGGACGTGTGTATGTACATGTGTATGGGGGGGGGGGTTGGGCCATTTCTTTCGTCTGTTTCCTTGCGCTACCTCGCAAACGCGGGAGACAGCGACAAAGTATAAAAAAAAAAAAAAAAAAAAAAAAAAAAAAAAATATATATATATAAATATATATATATATAATATATATATATATATATATATATATATAATATTATATTATATATATATATATATATATATATATATATATATATATATATATATATATATATATATATATATATATATATATATATATATATATATATATATATATATATATATATATATATATATATATATATATATATATATATATATATATATATATATATTCATATATATATATATATATATATATATATATATATATATATATATATATATATATATATATATATATATATATATATATATATATATATATATATATATATATATATATATATATATATATATATATATATATATATATATATATATATATATATATATATATATATATATATATATATATATATATATATATATATATATATATATATGTATATATATATATATATATATATATATATATATATTATCCCTGGGGATAGGGGAGCAAGAATACTTCCCACGTATTCCCTGCGTGTCGTAGAAGGCGACTAAAAGGGGAGGGAGCGGGGGGCTGGAAATCCTCCCCTCTCATTTTTTTTTTTAATTTTCCAAAAGAAGGAACAGAGAATTGGGCCAGGTGAGGGTAGTCCCTCAAAGGCCCAGTCATCTGTTCTTAACGCTACCTCGCTAATGCGGGAAATGGCGAATAGTTTGAAAAAAAAAAAAAATATATATATATATATATATATATATATATATATATATATATATATATATATATATATATATATTCCCTGGGGATAGGGGAGAAAGAATACTTCCCACGTATTCCCTGCGTGTCGTAGAAGGCGACTAAAAGAGGAGGGAGCGGAGGGCTGGAAAATCCTCCCCTCCCGGTTTTTACTTTTCAAAAAGAAAAAGAAACAGAGAAGGGGGCCAAGTGAGGATATTCCCTCTAATGCTCACGACCTAGAGCGGCCCATGGATACATCATGGCTGGCAATGCCACCCGCTACACCACGGAAGGCGATATATGACCTGTGTAGTGATGTGGACATTTTGAGTTTCGGGTGATGGCGCGCTGACAGAAGCGGCAGACCACGTCTGATGACCTTGCTTCTCGTGAGAGAGAGAGAGAGAGAGAGAGAGAGAGAGAGAGAGAGAGAGAGAGAGAGAGAGAGAGAGAGAGAGAGAGAGAGAGAGAGAGAGAGAGGAGATCGCGGACTCTGTCTGTCTCTTAATCCCTCCAGATGCGAGATCATTACCTATGATCTAGAGATTGCTGACGCTCCTTCTGCATTATTGCTCAGAGTTGCAACAAGACACGGAGGAGATGCAATTCTGTAAGTTCTTTTGGGGATTCCAGGCCATCGATGTCGTCTTAAATGAAGAACTGGAAAGCGTACAGAGACTGGAAGATACACTCCCTACCAGACTTGCCCTAGACGTCCTTTTCGTCCATATCAGGCGTTTAAATCAACAAGATCGAGAGACTTGCTTTGAAACTTTACCATTTTTCAACAGTGAGGGACTGAACATTGAAGTTTACGACAAAGGAATACTTTATGAATCTCACAAATCTGTCAAAGGAATAATCATTAAATCTTAGTAGGGAAAACTCCTTGAATCTCATGAAGTAATACTCCTTGAATCTTAAGAGAGAATATTCCTTGAACCTTACGAAGGAATACTCCTTAAATTTTACGAAGGAATATTTCTTGAATCACATGAATGTATACTCCTTTCCAACTTGGGATTACTGCCTGAATCTCACAAAGGAATACTCTTTCAGTCACACGAAGGAACACTCCTTGAATCTCACGAGGGAATACTCCTTGAATCTCTGTTTAGATGACCCTATTAGACAATTCAACCCTCCGTGTCAGACTAGGTGGAAATTAGACTCACGCTGTCCATTAAACTGCCACTCCGACTTCTTCCACAGCAAACTCCTGAGAACGAGTGACTAAAATACTTTCAGAAATTCCTTATATGAATTTTACGTGTACATACGTCCCGACTCCCATCTCTGCATATAGCACCCGGGACAACACTGAACGATGCACCCATACCCCGTTCTCTATAGACACATGAACAAAGAAAATGAGATAAGACCCGATCGTGGATATCCTGGTGTGAGCCGCCAGCGTCCACAGACACAGCCAGGATCAATGGCATCATTCTGAAGGAATCTTGTTTCTGCTAATTTCCCCTGTGGGGGGAGAGAGCTGCTCCTCAGGTCTGATGGTAATTGCAAGTGGCCTAACGACGATACAGTTAATTCGATTGGCCAGGAGGCAAGGTCATTAAGAGAGTGAAGAGGTCTCGCGAAGTCCTGTGGCTCAAGCGTGGTTTCAAGGGCCAGTTAATTAGCACTATTTTCCCCTGAAGGTTGGAGCACCAGCTTGGTCTCCTGAGATCGACTCAAAATGTATCCGTCATGGCGGAGATGTAAGTACATTCTCACCTCCCTCCTCTCCTTACACCATCCCCTTACCCTTACACCAGTTGCTTGCTATTATCGTCTTCCTTCCCTTGCACCACCTGCTGAATATTCCCATCCTCTTACCCTTGCACCAACTGCTAGATATTCCCATCTTCCATCCCCTTATACCAGCTTTTTGCACCTCATCTAGCCACACCATCTGCCAGCTAGCCACTGCCACTACGCTTGAGGCGTCAGGGATCTACAACGAAGAGATCTAGCTAGGACGCCATATGGTAAACATGCGATTGTCCAAGAAATATAACGGACTTATATTTCTCTCTTCTCTCTCCTCTGATGATGTGATTATTACACGAAAGTGCACTTGGGAACTTATGGCGTTTCATTTTCCCCGTGGACTCATAGAAATATACTTGATCACGCGCAAAATTATGATCCTTTCCAATATATATATATATATATATATATATATATATATATATATATATATATATATATATATATATATATATATATATATATATATATATATATATATATATGTATATATATATATATATATATATATATATATATATATATATATATATATATATATATATATATATATATATATATATATATATATATATATATATATAATTTCTTGGGTAAGGGAAAAAGAATTCTACCTCCGTGTTCCTTGCGTATCATTAAGAGCGACCTGGCGGGGCTTGATCAGGGAAGGCAGTATAAATGATTCTGAGATGTGAGACATAAACCTAATAAGCGTCTTAAACGGTCTGTGAAAAATCTATAATCAAGATCAACAAAGAGGTACTTACTAGTGAGCTTATTTTAACATCATTCACTTCCTCTGGCAACACATAATCCAGACTTATTTCTTATATAATCTAAAGAGAAATGTAAGCTTTCACTTATATGAAAATCCTCCTTCATGGCCACAGTTGTGAAATAACACATCTCTCTGAATCGTTCCCCCATGTCATACGAAGCTCAGATGTGTAAGATATCATTAACCTGCGTCTATGGTAGCAATTTGGCGGCAATGTAATTGTTCCTTTAATACCCGGATGTTACATAGCTAATGGCGAAGAATTTGACAGCCACGGACCTATCTGGGTTTGTTTTCATCTGGCACCAGACACCAATCCGGACCGAGTGATTCGAACGTGTTCGAAACGCGTATTACTGACTGTACAAAACAGAGTGCTAAAAGATGCAGGAGGATTTGCCCCCAGGATATGGACTTTGGAGATGACTGCTTTCAAAATAGCGAACTTCATGCTCCCGGAGAACCTCGACCAAGGAAGTAAATGCAAAGTTTCTGGAGCTAATTTGGAGAAACAGAGGTAAACTCTTCGACGCACTAACAACCCTGAGGGAGAGGCAGTTCTGATTGCTCTCAAACCAGGACGCTCACGATGCTCCCTCGAGAAAGAGTAGACAGCACGGGAAAGGAAAAATCACCAACGTAAAAACTAACGAAAAAACAAAAGTGTCACCAGGACGACCGTGTGTGGGGGTGTACAGCTGATTATAGCATCACTGAGGAGCAGAAGATCCCTACTGGAGGAGTGTAGAGAGGACAGCTTCCTTAGCACAGAGGGAGAGGATCCTGCATAGGGGAGGTTAAGTGAGAGAGAGAGAGAGAGAGAGAGAGAGAGAGAGAGAGAGAGAGAGAGAGAGAGAGAGAGAGAGAGAGAGAGAGAGAGAGAGAGAGAGAGAGAGAGAGAAGCGGACTTTGGAAGACACCGTAGAGAGAGAGAGAGAGAGAGAGAGAGAGAGAGAGAGAGAGAGAGAGAGAGTCCAAAAGATAGCGAATCATTCTTGTTTCACGGTCTCGAACCTTTGCCTGAGTCGAACCGCCCCAGCAGCTTTAACTGAAGCCCCGAGTTACACTAGTTTTCCCCACCTCTCACAACAAGGAAAATGCCGAGCAAAGTTTACGAATCTCCTCCCAGAGGATTGCGAACCCACAGCCCAATATCCTTACTCATCGAGATTCCCTAATGAATGGTGTAGGAAAAGTTATACTAAAGTCCATCGAGAAACAAATATAATTTCTTACAAAAGAACTCATCAACATTTGTATTTGGCAGAGAGTTAGACTCTTTTAAAGAAAGGGTAAGTGGTTCAGATCCCTCGTAACAACAGGCCAGAACTCTGGCAAAGAAAAATACCCAACACAACAGCAGCAGAATCAAAACAAAGATCAGAAAATGGAGATAGAGACTGACTCCATGAAGAAGTATATAATAAGTGTTCAGAAACCTTCTCAGAATGAAATGAGCAGAGAAGGAGACAGTGTCAGTCAGGATCGAACGCGGCGGCATACGTGTCAGAACATCTGCGTCTGAGGAGAATGTCAGGAGGTACATGTCATGACTCCAGCCAGGCTGGCATCATCAAACAGTCATGTCCTCGAATGGAAAACAAGTCTTGCTGATGCACATGCAAGTATTACACATCCCTCATCAGCCGGTATATAGACGATTCACTAATTCCCAGTTCATGAGGTTCAGATGGGTTTCGGAAAAGCTTCAAAACCATTAGCTTTCAGTGACACTGATGAATGATGAGGGGACTGAATGAATATCATAAAGAAGGTAACAAATTTGGCATCCGACACGAAACCTGGACATTCTGCAAACTCGCACAGTAGAATGTTAAAGTTACGACATAAAACTTACCTGGTGCTCTCAAGGAACTTATACTCGTGTAATTTGAATACTCACCTTCGTCTCCCTTGCCTTCATACACTAGGCATATACATGCATCCCACCAATCCTCTGGTACGTCATCATGATCCATTCATACAAAGAAAATCTTAAGAACCCAGCAACAACTCAGTCATATACCTTGTAAGAAATTCATCTGCAATATCATCCATTCCAACCATCTTGCCACATTTCATCTCCGAAAGGCTTTCGTCTACTCTTGTCATTCCACGAGAACACTTGCCATTAGAGTTGGAGATGTAGGGAAAGTGAGTCAGTCCAATGATAGCACATCGACTCGACCCCAGTATACTACATCGTCCAATGCACTCTGTTCAGTGCACGCCTCTCACCCTCCTGTACGTTCAGACCCCGATCGCTTAAAATCTTTTTCACTCCATCTTTCCACCTCCAATTTGTTCTCCCACTTTTCCTCGTTCCCTCCGCCTCTGACGAATATATCCTCTTTGTCAATCTTTCCTCACTCATTCTCGCCATATGTCCAAACCATTTCAACACACCCCACTCCCCTTACTCCCATTATTCTCACCTTTTTCCATTCTGTACTCAGTCTCTCCTGGTACTTCCTCACACAAGTCTCCTTCCCAAGCTCACTTACTCTCACCACCCTCTTCACCCCAAAATTCACTCTTCTTTTCTGGAAACTCATACAAATCTTCACCTTAGCCTCCACAAAATAATGATAAGACATCCCTCCAGTTGCACCTCTCAGCACATTAACATCCAAAAGTCTTTCTTTCGCGCGCCTGTCAATTAACACGTAATCCAATAACGCTCTCTGGCCATCTCTCCTACTTACATATACTTATGTATATCTCGCTTTTTAAACCAGGTATTCCCAATCACCAGTCCTTTTTCAGCACATAAATCTACAAGCTCTCCACCATTTCCATTTACAACATTGAACACCCCATGTATAACAATTATTCCCTCAACTGCCACATTACTCACCTTTGCATTCAAATCACCCATCACTATAACCCGGTCTTGTGCATCAAAACCACTAACACACTCATTCAGCTGCTCCCAAAACACTTGCCTCTCATGATCTTTCTTCTCATGCCCAGGTGCATATGCATCAATAATCACCCATCTCTCTCCATCAACTTTCAGTTTTACCCATATTAATCGAGAATTTACTTTCTTACATTCTATCACATACTCCCACAACTCCTGTTTCAGGAGTACTGCTACTTCTTCCCTTGCTCTTGTCCTCTCACTAACCCCTGACTTTACTCCCAAGACATTCCCAAACCACTCCTCCCCTTTACCCTTGAGCTTCGTTTCACTCAGAGCCAAAACATCCAGGTTCCTTTCCTCAAACATACTACCTATCTCTCCTTTTTTCACATCTTGGTTACATCCACACACATTTAGGAATCCCAATCTGTATATATGTGTATTGCATGTGTATGGGGGTGGGTTGGGCCATTTCTTTCGTCTGTTTCCTTGCGCTACCTCGCAAACGCGGGAGACAGCGAAAAAAGAAAAAAAAAAAAAAAAAAAAATATATATATATATATATATATATATATATATATATATATATATATATATATATATATATATATACATTATCTATTTATTCATTCTATTTTGCTTTGTTGCTGTCTCCCGCGTTAGCGAGGAAGCGCGAGGAAACAGACGAAAAAATGGCCCAACCCACCCACATACACATGTGTATATATGTATACACGTCCACACACGCAAATATACATAACTATATATATATATATATATATATATATATATATATATATATATATATATATATATATATATATATATATATATAGTGAATAGGAATAGAGTGAATTGGATCGATGTGGTATACCGGGGTTGACGTGCTGTCAGTGGGTTGAATCATGGCATGTGAAGCGTCTGGGGTAAACCATGAAAAGCTGTGTAGGTATGTATATTTGCG